>NC_136905.1:37814211-37971414 GCF_949606895.1 Notothenia rossii
AAGCAGGATTTTCGTTTAGCAAGATAACTTCTGGGATTTCCGGTACTACGAAGCTGGTTCACTTTTTAGCGGGCTAGATCTCCATGGTGACTTATCCTGGAACCTAGTCTGTGCTCCGAAGCAGGATAGGTTCCAGGATAAGAGATCAACTCAGCGAAAGCACCACGCCTGCTGACCAATCAGAGCTAAGTGTGCGGAGGAAATACCGTTTAAACTGCCGTTGCAGGAAAGACGGTCGGCCAAAATCACCGCTGTGTGAACGTGAAAATGAATAGAATATCACCTCCCATCTTCAGAGCAATCGGACTATTATAGCTATTATTATACTATTATGTGAAGAAAGCTTAATTAAATATCTGCCACAACATAAGTAACCGGATCAAAGTAACAATACGTAGCCTACAGTCCGCGGCACTGTGAGTGCAGACGTCGATGTGTCCCATTATCATTCATATCACATCATATCACATCATAATGTATCATATATTTCCTTATCTGAGTTAGCCGAGCCGTATCTGGCCGTGCAACACTCACAGTGTCACATACTGTATGCAGAAGTATTATTTTAAGGAACACATTAAGTTGACAAAACACTCGAGTCAAATGTAATTAAAGTCAGATCCACTCGTGTCTTAGACGGGGCAGTGATATCATAAAACTGCTAATGTACACATTCAAACACTTTTTCTTTTACCAGCTGTATTCACCTTGCAGGTGCAGCAATGTTGCTTTTATCCTGGATAAAGTGTTTAAGTCATGGATGTTTAAAGTTTAACTTCTTCATATTTGACTAATATTATAGTTGACTTTTCATTCAATCAGGAAGTATGACGCTGCACTGTCAGTACGCTTCTCCATGTTTGTGATTGGTCGAATGCTCCAGATACCACCCCTTTCATGTGAACGCGCACCTAACTAGATAGGACATGGCTGGCTTGAGCGAACGAGTTGATAGCCAACATTGTAGGACAGTTTAGCGAGAGTGGCTTTGTTTTGGATTAAGTCAACCGGATAACTCAAAACATATCCAGGATATATGGGCTCAGAACAGTCTCATAATACACACATGCACGCAGAAGGATTCACACTTGTATTTCATGATCCGCAAAAGGATTCACACAGAAAAAGGTTTTACATATGTATTTTTGATCCACACATATTTGTTTTCCGTTTAAATCCCCTGAACCTGCAAACACAAACAGCTTTCTGTGCATGGATCGCTGTGCATTCGTGTGTGGGTTTTTTGAGACTCCCCTGACGCTCACCCGATTCGTACTTGTAATTTCTCTCATCTATAGCCAATCAGATGTCTCTTCCAGTCTAAGCCAATCACATGAGCGCCCCCCCACGAGGGTATGATTTCTTGCGTTCATGACATGTCATATACGCATTTTGCGCAGTCCAGTCAGCTCGCTCAACAGAGGGCGGAGCTTCAGGTGATCATGCAGAGCTGCATGTCTCCGTCAGACTCAGCAGCTGATCTGATCTCTCTCTCGCGTCCGGTTACACTTCACTCGCGTTTATGTTCATATCGATCAGATCCAGCTCTCCTGATCGGCCTTTATAGAGAGCACCGATCAAACTATTTAGAGTGAATATCGGCCGATAATGACCGGCGGGGCTTCCCCCCATTGACAGTTCAATGTCTATGTGATTGGCTTAGAATTGAGGAGACATCTGATTGGCTATAGATAGACAAAATTACAAGTACGAATCGGCTGACCGTCAGGGGAGTCTCAAAAAAACCACACACGAATGCACAGCGATCCATGCACAGAAAGCGGTTTGTGTTTGCAGGTTCAGAGGTTTTAAACGGAAAAAAATATATGTTTGGATCAAAAATACACATTTAAAACTTTTTTCTGTATTTGGATTTTATTTACATATAGTATATGACACGGAACCCATTTGTGTGTGCATTGAAAAACACAAGTGTGGAACCGGAAATACAAGTGTGAATCCTTTTGCGGATCATGAAATACAAGTGTGAATCCTTCTGTGTGCATGTGTGTATTATGAGACTGTTCTGAGCCCATAAGGATATGTTGAACTAGATTCGTAGTATACCCCCCAGGTTAGCCGCACAGCATAAGTTACCATGGAGATCTAGCATGCTAAAAAGAGAACCAGCTTCGTAGGACCGGAAAGCCCGAGTTTCCCCTGAAGTTAGCCGGCGAAGCGAAAATCCTGCTTCGTAGTATACCCCCCTGATCTCACCAGAATGCGTGACGTGACGGAGTGAACTCCGTCTGTAGCCACACTCGCAGCTGAATGAAGTTCCCTCCATTAAGGGTTAAGGGTATTGTTAACTGTGTTCGTTATTCTCGCGTCGAGGAGAGAAGCTTTAAAAAGGAGACTAAATGGAGTCTCTGAGAAGGTTCAAATGGGTACTTTAATTAAAAAAGGCGCGGTTATGTTACAAGCAGAATATTTTCAGTGAGGAGAGAAAGGCTGCAGCTTCCTCTCGCAGTGGTCGGCCGAGCTCAAGAGAGCCCACAAGCATTCGTCCTTCCCGCTCCTCCTCTCTAGGGGCTGTGGTGACGTCGGAGACTTCCCCCTCCTTCTTCTGTGTCCGATATTGCGTTAAACTGAGGATTTCGACATTTTACATTCATTGCTTACTTCCACATGCCCTTTCTCCTCCTTATCACTTTCATAACTTTATATGTAATACATGTTAACGGCGTCAATAGCCAATTTAATGATACTACTGGACGGTAATCCCGGATGTCGTCATGAAGGATTTTCAGAATAAAAGCTTGGTATTGAGAACTTCCGGTTTTTTCCAGAATAAAATAGCATTTAAACTGACGGTATGTTCTAACCAAATTATGCCATAAAACATTGATTTTAATTTCTAACAGTATAAATAGAGCGGCAAGCTTTGGGACAAACTCCCCTCTCTCCGGAAGAAACAGGAAATGCCGTAACTGTATGTAACAACGGTTTCAAATCAGCATCTCTTTGACAAAAAATGTAAATTAATAACTCAAATACAACTCCAAACATCTTTAATTGTGTTAAATCTGATGTTTATAAGCTTCTTAGTTTTTGCAACAGTCTGTAAATATACACAACTTTATAATAAAATGCACACATTTAGCTTTTTCTAGACTAAACACAGGTATGATCCTAAGGCCCATTCCCAAACCGCCCCCTACACCCTATCCCTACACCCTAACCCTCCGTTTGCGCATTCATGCGGAGGGTCCGCCATATTGAGGGCTGTTCCAAAGCAACGAGTGTGGAGCGGTGTGGAGGGGGAGTGGCCTATCAAGCTGTTAAGCTTGGGTGCACATGAATCGCGTATGAACAATAAGTAAATCAGACTCGGTATTCTCTTCAGCATGTCTCCGGTAAGTTTATTCACAGACTGACAACAGTCAACGTAGTGACGTCACATTAGGACGTACCTTCATACAAGAACAGAATAACAGTGCGACTGCTACCGTAGTACACAGACTAAGGGCGTCATCAAATAATAATACTTAACACCCCCACTCGCTCTTAGCTTACTGGGTTACCTGAGAACAAAACAAAATAAGGCTTCTTTTTCTTTTACCTTAACTATGTTAACTCTTTGCCCTTCTAGGTGCCAAACATATCCTGAGCAAACCTCTTTAGCTTTATTTTGGTGGCTGGTTTTGTCATCACATCAGCGATCATTTGCTCAGTAGGACAGTATTCCAAAATTACCTTTCCACTATTTACAGTCTCCCTTATGAAATGGTACTTAATATCAATGTGCTTGCACCTTTGCCTGTTTACTGGGTTTCTGGCTAGTGCTATAGTACCTTGGTTGTCTTCGTACACCTTTGTTTGTGCATATTTGTATTTGTCTATACCTCTGAGTAATTGTTCTAAGTAGATGTATTCCTGTATGGCTGATGCTAAGGCCATGTACTCTGCCTCGCAGGTAGATAGTGCAACCGTAGGTTGTTTCCTTGCCTTCCATGAGATCAAGGAGCTTCCTTCACTGAGACTGGCACAATATCCTGATGTACTACGTCTGTCTGTTACGTCTGATGCCCAGTCAGCATCACTGTACACTCTCAGACCTAGTCTATCTGTGTCATTTCTCTTAAAGCATAACCCCTGTTCTGCTGTACCTTTAAGGTATCTGAACACATGTTTTACTGTGTTCCAGTGCTCTTCAGTTGGTTCAGCAAAGTGCTGAGATAGTTTACTGACCACAAAACATATATCTGGTCGAGTGCATGTGGACAAGTAGATTAAACTTCCTACTGCCTCCCTGTACTTTCTTGGCTCTTTAATGTTTTCAGCGTCTGCTGTGTATTCTAGTTTTGGCTCACATGGTGTGTCTCTGGACTTGCAATCCTGCATTTCAAATCTCTCCAGTATTTTGCTCACATATCTCTTTTGAGACATTTTGACTTGACCTTCTGTTTGCTCAAAATCTATACCTAAGAAATATTTCAACTTTCCCAGGTTTTTCATTTTGAACCTTTCAGTGAGCATCCCCTTTACACTTTCCAATACACCCTCGTTGCTGGCTGCTATAATGAGATCGTCAACCCATATTATTAGGATTACCTTTTCGCTGTGCTTTTCTCTTGTATACACACAGTGATCAGCGGGGTTTTGTACAAAACCATTTTCAGTCAAACATGTATGTAACATAGCATTCCAGTTTCTGCCTGACTGCTTTAAACCATAGAGAGATTTGTGCAACTTGCATACTAACTCTTCACCTGTTTTTGACTGTTTCTCATAACCTTCTGGTTGTGTCATATATATTTCACAATCAATGGGTGCATGTAAATAGGCTGTTTTAACATCCATTTGGTGTAAGATTAAGTTCTCCTGTGCTGCCTTTTGCATGAGTACTCTTACACTTGTCATATCAGCTGTGGGTGAGAATGTCTCATCATAGTCGATTCCTGGTTTCTGACTGTAGCCTTTAGCTACAAATCGCGCCTTGTACTTGTCTGACCCATCAATGTCACTCTTGAGTGCGTAGACCCATCTACCCCCCACTGCCCGTTTGCCTGGTGGCAATTGGGTGAGGTTGAAGGTCTCGTTCTCCTCCAGTGATCTCATCTCCTCGTTCATGGCATTTTTCCACTGCCTTGATTTGGGTGACGCTATGGCGTCCTGGAAGGTTTGAGGAATGCCGCATACTGCTCTGTAACAAAAATCCATGCATGTTTGCAGTTTGTCCTCCGTATCGTCAGTCTCAAACTCCTGTAGGTGAGCTGGTCTCCTCCTGGTTCTGGGTGGGTTTTTTCTGTTTGGAGTCTCGGTGACTTTACCCGGCTGTGTACGTTCAGTCTGTTCAGGTAAAGTCCCAGAAGCACCACTTTGAGTATCTTGACCTGGCACATTTCCCACATCACATTCATCAACAACATTTTCATCGCTGTCCTTGACCCTGGGATGTACATCACTATCACCATATTCATTGTATGACTCTGGTGTTTGTGTTTCCTTTTCTTTATCCCCCTTTGTTGTGAATTTTACCAATCTGTGCTTTTGGACCCTCTCTGTGTCTGGATAATACACCAGGTAAGCTGGGCTATTTTTATCATAGCCTATGAAAACACCTTGCTCACACCTAGGGTCGAGCTTTCCCTTCTCTTGTTTGTAAGCAAAACACACTGACCCAAATTTCTGAAGTTTGGATATATTTGGTTCTTTGCCTGTGAACAGCTCGTATGGCGTTTTCTTTGTGCGCCTACTGTAACACCTGTTCCTTACATAAGCTGCTGTCTGTATGGCGTAGTTCCATAGTTTATTTGGTAACTTGCTTTCTATCAGTAAGCATCTGCCCATATCATAGAGAGTTCGCCAACCTCTCTCTGCTGTACCATTTTGGTGGGGTGAATAGGGTGCAGACGTCTCGTGTCTAATCCTATTTTTGGTTAACAGTGCCTGGAAGTCTCGGCTTGTAAACTCAGTGCCGTTATCTGAACGGATACACTTAACTTCTCCGTAAGGTGCTATGTCTGCTAAGAACCTTTCTGTGGCCTGCACTGTATCACTCTTGGACCTTAGAAAATACACAAAAATAGTACCAGAGTAGTCGTCTGTAAAAGACTGTGTATATCTGTGCCCTTCTATGCTTGGTGTTGACATGGGACCGGCTAAGTCTGTGTGGACTAGTTCTAAGGGCATCTTAGCCTTTTTGTCTGGCTCCCTATTTCTCGTTTGGGTGAACTTGCCCTGTGTACACACTTCACACAACTGAGCTGGTTTGACTGCACTTCCTCTTATCTCCATGCCTTTCACTACACCTTGTAAATTTTGTACATCTTCGTAATTGCAATGACCCAAAATGTCATGCCAAGTTTGCATGTCGTGACACCCTTTACATTGGTCAACATTCCCCTCAACAGTTGGTAAGTAATACAAATTTACACTTTCATGGATGTCAAACCTGCTGCCGTCTTTGGTAACCATGTGACTGTCCCCTTTCTTGAAGGTGATTGTCGCCCCTCCGTTTGTTGCTCTTGCCACCGAAAAGATGTCATGTGGGTATGAGGGCATGTACAGTGCATCCCGTAGCTGTGCTCTGTGTTGTCGTCCGGCGTCGTCTAATAGACATATCACCGCCGTTCCTCTTCTCTGTGCTGTTCCATTGCACTTGGTCCCGTCAGCTAACTCCACTGAATGAGACTCGGGCTGGAATGAATCGTCGAAGCTTTTAAACTTTCCGATGTCGTTCACGATGTGGGATGTCGCTCCTGCGTCCACCATGATGCCTTTCATCTTCACGTTGTCTGGTGGTTTCCCGCTCTTTGTGTGCTTGGCCTTGAAGAGATGGTCTTGGTCGCCATTCTGTTCCTCTGCGACTTTTCTGGCACCATCTTCTCCCCCCTTTTTCTTACAGAGTGATTCATCGTGTGTATTCCTTTTGCAGTAACCGCACCACACTTTTCGAAAACATTTTCTTGATATGTGTCCTTTTATTCCACACTTGTAGCACGTCACATTGGCATCTTCATCTCTTCTGTTGCTAGCGTGCGTCTTGGTGCCTCGGCCTTGCCTTGCACATGTTTTCATCACATTATCTGTGGATTCTGCTGTGTTCATTTTCTCTGACTCTTCATAGACCCTTAATCTTCTTCTAAAGTCTGTGAACGTAACGTTATCTTCGTTCTGTGTTACATGGACGGCGAATGGCTTGAAGGAGTCTGGTAACCCATTTAGTATCATGGCTATGGTCAGTCCATCACTCATGGTCTCGCCTGCATCTCTCAGGGCTGTAATCACGTTCTCTGCCCTTATCATGTAGTCGGTAACACTCTCGTTGTCTGCCATGTGCAGCCTCGTTAACGACGTGTATAAGTTTATTATCCTCGGCTTGCTTTTCCCTGAATAATGTTCTTTCAGTATTTTCAGAGCCTTCCTGCCGTCATCTGCGGCCTCATGTCTTATTAGCGACAGGCTCTTATCATCTATCAGCCTTATTAGCTCAGCATAGCAATCAGCATTCTTCCTTCTATCTGCATCTAGCTGTTCTTGATCAGCACCGGTGGGCTCATGTAAGATAGTCTCTTTTAGCCTCAGAGTATGTAAGCAGCCTAGGAATCTTGTTTCCCAAAGGTCATACTTATCTTCACATCCTTTGAATAAGAGCTGCGGTGCCAGGAGACCTGTTGCTCTGCTTGCCATTTTTGCACGCCAACTTTACCGCGAGGGCTACTAGCTTGCTAATATACTTCACTTGCTAAGCTAGCTTGTTAGCTTAATTGGCTAACGCGTAATACGTCGCGTAACACTTCTTCCGATAATCTAACTCACTTATCTCCAAGTCGGTTTGTGTCCAACTCTGCCTGGGCCCATAACCTGTTAAGCTTGGGTGCACATGAATCGCGTATGAACAATAAGTAAATCAGACTCGGTATTCTCTTCAGCATGTCTCCGGTAAGTTTATTCACAGACTGACAACAGTCAACGTAGTGACGTCACATTAGGACGTACCTTCATACAAGAACAGAATAACAGTACGACTGCTACCGTAGTACACAGACTAAGGGCGTCATCAAATAATAATACTTAACACAAGCCCTCAAACAGCAAGTCTGCAGCGGTGCTGACTTGAGACCGGTCTCTATCTGACCGGAGTCACGCTGTGTGTGCCCGTTAGGAAACAAGCTGTTAACAAGTAGTTCCAGCAAACATCCACTGATAAACTCCGATGTTAACAACCTCATGATAACCTCATATGTTTTTAACTTAGGATCATACCTGTGTCTAGTCTAGAAAAAGGTAAATGTGTGCATTTTATTATAAAGTTGTGTAGATTTAAAGACCGTTGCAAAAACTAAGAAGCTTATAAACATCAGGTTTAAAACTAAAAGAGCTTTGAAACACAATGAAAGATGTTTGGAGTTTTATTTGAGTTATTCATTTAAACTTTTTGTCTAAGAGATGCTGATTTGAAACCGTTGTTACATACACAGGGGCCGCGGGGTCTTAAAAAGTCTTACATTTGATCATATGAATTTAAGGCCTTAAAAAGTTCTTAAATATGATTTAGAAGGTCTTAAAAAGGATCGGATTTGAAAGGTACTTCTGTGTTGCAATCGCGTCTAAATGTGTTTTGGGGGAAATGTCCGGGCTGCAAAGTAACCAGTAACCACACACACACACACACACACACACACACACACACACACACACACACACACACACACACACACACACACACACACACACACACACACACACACACACACACACACACACACACACACACACACACTAAGGCTGCTCGATTATGGCAAAAATCATGTTAGAAACCAACCATCATTATTTTGGTCAATAATTGATATCACGATTATTAAATATGATTATTCACTGACTTTGAAAACATCCATTTATTGAACTTTAAAACAAATAATAATTTGAATAGTATCTTTTTAACTGTTGGTTACCCTGAACGTATAATTCAACGGAAAAACCTATACAAAAATTAATTAAATAAATGATAATATCAAAATAATAAATACCAATAAACAAGATCAATAAATATTTTGGAGCGCACTTCCACAAGCTACTAAACATATATAAATATGATAAATAAAAATAAATGAGACTAAAATTAATTAGATCAAATATGTTGCAGTGCACTGTCACAACCTAGCAAAGCTAAATTATCGTTTTTCGATTATGTTGTTTTCGTATTTGTGGCAGGCCAAAATCGTAATTGCGATTTAAAATACGATTAATTGCACAGCCCGAACACAGACACACACGCATACACACTTTTTGTCTAACAGGCTAACACAGTTCTGGGTACTGTTATGTTCTTATGTTGAACATGAATTAATTTACTTTGTAAGTAATTATGGGACATATTTCTTCTTTCATAGCAATTTTCCTTCATACTTTCTTGCCGTGAAATAGGTCTTAAATTCTATTCAAAGTGGTCTTAAAAAGGTCTTAAAAAGTCTTAAATTTGAGTTGGCGAAACCTGCAGGAACCCTGCATTCAGTTACGGCATTTCCTGTTTCTGCCGGAGGGAGGGGAGGCCGTCCCAAAGCTTGCCGCTGTATTTACTCCCTCCATCTGACAGGAGGGAGCCTCGTTGACCTGCGAGTGTGGCTACAGACGGAGTTCACTCTGTCACGGAGGGGTAGGGTCGAGGGAGTGGTTTGGGATTGGGCCTAAGTAAAAAATATAGGTTACCATGAGGTTGTTAACATCGTAGTTTATCAGTGGATGTTGCTGGAACTACTTGTAAACAGCCTGTTTCCTGACGGACACACACAGCGTTGTGACTCTGGTCAGGTAGAGACCGGTCTCAAATCAGCACCGCTGCAGACTCGCTGTTTGAGGGCTTGATAGCCCACTCCCCCTCCTCACTCGTTGGTTTGGAACAGCACTTAACATGGCAGACCCTCCGCGCAAACGGAGGAGGAGTGTGATTTGGGATTGGGCCAAAGTGTGATTTTAGCAAACGAGTGCTTTTGTTTTGAAATCACTTCCGTGAGTTTCGCCCCGCCCCTCGCTCCAAGGACCATTTGACAGTAAGGTAAAAAGCAAAAACGCCCCTCAAGAGGTTTCTCAATACTCAAATTTCCCCTCCTCGACTCCTCGACTCCTCGGTCCTCCGGTAGTGACCCGGAAATGAATTTCAGCGCGTCATTTTTGAACGACATCTCATTTCTCTAAATGCACTTCGAGGACCAAGAATCGAGCATCGAGGAGGCTCTCAGGAGGAGCTCTAACCGAGGAGACACTGATGGGTCCTCCACGGCTCCTCCGCGGATGCATTTCCGGGAACGGTGGAGGCGTTACGCACGGCCGGAGTTATCTCAGCCAATGACAGCTCTGCATGCATCCCTTGGATATTATTTTAGTAACTGCTTGAACGGCAACGCGAGGTTTACAGTGAGAACAGCTGTGAGGTCCGTGCAGAAAGCAGAGCAGTGTGTGTATAATATATATCAATCAGTATAACAGGGGTCGATATTTTTCTAAGACCATTTAGTGCTTCACATAATAAAATACACAACGGCTGTAGCCTGATTATGCTTTAGGAGCTGTGTGTGTGTGTGTGTGTGTGTGTGTGTGTGTGTGTGTGTGTGTGTGTGTGTGTGTGTGTGTGTGTGTGTGTGTGTGTGTGTGTGTGTGTGTGTGTGTGTGTGTGTGTGTGTGTGTGTGTGTGTGTGTGTGTGTGTGTGTGTGTGTGTGTGTGTGTGTGTGTGTGTGTGTGTGTGTGTGTGTTACAGTGCGTAGATGCGGACAGACGGGTCTCAGTTGGTTTGGTGTCATATACTTACTTTTTTTTAATACTTGTAGGCCTACAACTTTTGGCCCGTAATTTCAATTCCCCATTTCAGGGACCAGAGAGAGGCTGGGATATATCCAGTCTCTGATTGTGTTACGTTATTATGAGAGTGCTCTCATACTTGTTTGATTCTGAAATTGTATATATTTATATAAATATATGTGTGTGTATACGTCCGCATCTGTAGCCTGTTATTGTCTCATTATACCGCACTGTCAATTAATTAAAAGTAAATATATATAAGTCATCATGAACACATCTGTCCATCAGAGTGCTGCTGTACCTCCTGTCATCATTTATGGACGTCTCTTTAAAATGACCGCTCAGAGGAGAGGAGTTCTCATTTCTCTAACCGCCTGCTGCTTCCACTCCTCTCTCCTCGGTTCCCCTCCTCAGTCCTCCGCTCGCATCTCCTGTGGGCGGCCCCAAGTCTCGAGGATAGGAGTCGAGGAAAGGAGTCGAGGAGGGGAAATTTGAGTATTTAGAAACCTCTTCAGACGCTCTTCCGTTTACTTGTTTAATAAAGAAAAATAAATGGACGGTAGATACACGGATTGTCAGAGTTCCCCAAATCATCATGAAATATTATTAAATATCAATAGCAAAATGTATGCAAATCTGGCAAGTACTTGTTGAAAATACCTAATTGATATAAAAATGCTGGATAATGTTGCACACTTTTTTGTTTCTATGAATATTGTGATCATGGATGGTTGTGATAGGCTCGAATGGGATGCTGTCAGAGAAGTTTCGTTTTCCCAGTAAACTGCAGTTTTTGTGTTTGTGCTTGTTATGGGTACCGGGGCGTCCGGCTTTGTGAAGTTAGTCATTATAATGATTGGACTAAAGAACATCGGGCAAAAGAGACCTAAGTAAAGCCAATAGATCCACAACATGAAGCAGACTCAGACGCACAATCCAGTTTGGTTGTCACCTGGTTAATACCGGCTTTTAGCCGCGTACCCCGTTTTAATTCGAGTAGAGACACCGCAGTTGTTGGTTTCGGTGTACGCCGGTAACTATAAAAAGCAAATCTTGTGTGATGTGGCATTCCAAGGTGTAGATGGGAAATGTAGTCAGATTAGTCGAAGCTTCCTTTGTGTAGTTTCTCTAACGAACTACAGTTCCCATGATTCATGGTATGTGAGCGAGTTGTGTTGACATCTGCTGGTAGGCCAGCAGTCACACGCTTCTCACAGACCGTTCTGCAAAGCGATTTGGAAGGTAGGCCTAGTTACATATTGAAATATGAAGTTTTAGACTGGCTAATACTTTGTGGCAATTGGTTTGACATTGACAGTTTTCCACAGCCCTGAAGCTAACGTTACATTAAAAGGGTTTTAGAAATGACAGCCAGGCTTGGCAAGCTAACACCAGCTAGCAACACAGACAACATTAAGAAGCATATTTATATTTTGTAACGTCTTGTGTAACTTCTTATGTAAGTGGCATAAGAAAACATATAGTTTAAACAGTAATAAAAGCAAGACATGGCGTTAACGCCTGCACATAATGACGTTAGGTGGATTAAAAAAGCTGGCTTAATCATTTTTGTAGTCACGTTATCATGTTATGTTTATAAAGTTGACATTATGTCTTTTGGAATCGATAGTATCCAGTATTCAATTTGCCGAACATCCTATCTACCATGCAGTCTTTGTTCCCAACACAATGGAGCTTCATTGCGTATAACTTTCAGCTATTACAGTCATATATTTAGCTGTTATCAGGTGTTTTTTAGGACCCATTGTATTCCGAAGAATAAAAAAAGACCCCAACGACGTGTAACATCTGCTAATACTGTCCATGTTTGTGTGTGTGATTTTCGTTCAGATCAACTGAACGTACCTGTTTTCTATAGGAGTTGAGTGTGTATCTCTATAGACACGTTATGTACTATTGATGGCCAGAGGTGGGAGAAGTATTCAGATCTTGTACTTGAGTAAAAGTAGAAGTACCAGAGAGTAGGAATAGTCTTGCTACAAGTAAAAGTCCTGCATTCACAATGTTACTCAAGTAAAAGTACAAAAGTATAAGCATCAAAATATACTTAGAGTACCAAAAGTGAAAATATGTATTATGCAGATTGAGTTATTTTGCGCTCACCCTAACCCAGAATCAGTTGTATTACCAAGTAGGTTCACACAAACAAGGAATTAGCTTTGAAATAAATGGTGCATACAAAGACACAGAAAGAAGAATACGTAGCATAAATAGTACTATCATAAAGTACAATGTTTACCTCTGAATTGTAGTGAGGTAGAAGTACAAAGAGCAGAACATGGAGATAATCCTCTAAAGTACAAGTACCTCAAAATTGTTCTTAAGTACAGTACTTGAGTAAATGTACTTAGTTACTTTACACAACTGTTGATGTCATGAAGTAACCATTCTGCCATGAAGGTTCATTTCATTCTCTGTATCTGTGTGATAGAACCTTCTGGAGGAGCAGTGTTTGGATGAGAGCATCAGAGAACAATGTCTCCTCCTCGACTCACAGGGGCTCTGCGCTCCTTCTCCACTGTCAGCAAGAAGGAGGATTTTAATGAACAGCTCTACGATCTGAAGGTGAGACCAGTTCATGGGTAATGGGAAGTCTGTCTCTATCGTCACAATATAACGTTATATTTAGTAACGTTTGAGGACTTTGTGCCGACCCCCTGCTGTCTACTTGTCTACATTTTAAATGAGGCCCTTTAGTTTTAGTTGTAGTCATCTTTGTCATTGCCTCTCCTCTCACTCCCTTGTGTCATGCAGGCAAATGGCCTCGGAGCTTTAACATTTTGTCCCCACAGGTGCCTATTGGTAAAGTTGGTTGGGCAGAAGCTGTGTCACTACGGTGACTCAGCATACAGTATGTCTATATGCTCAGGCTGTAACTTTTAATAGATCTCCAGTGTCTGACATCAGTTCAAAGCTCTCCTGTCATATTAAAACCTTTTAAGTTGATATGGCCTACTTGTTACACGTGTCACACGTAGTTTGGGGAGAAATATTGATTAAAATCTATTTTTAGAATAATAACAAACGACCACAGTGTTCATGCTTGTGTGCAACTACTTGACCCAGGAACTGTTTCAGCCTAAAGCCAGTGCTCTGTCTCTGTGAATGCTGACGATAAAGCCTGACAGAGATCTCTCTGACATCAAACTGCTGTTTTGTCAAATTCATATGAAGCGTGCAAATGCTATTCTAGATTCTTACCTCCTTTGAAGTTTTTACCACAATGTCCACTGCTTGCAGGTGGACAATATCTGGGTGGATTGTTTGCTTTATCCTCACTGGTTTGCTTTCAAACATTTCTACCTGTGTTTTGTATCTTATTTTGGCTTTCACCATTTAATCAGCATTCCAATCATTGCTTTTCACTCTTATCTTACTGATTTTTTTTTTCAGATCAGTTGCCTCTTCGTGAGATTTGAAATGAAAGTGGGTGCCGATTAAGCTGTTCCCTGTACCTGGCTCACCTCCAGTTAAATCCTCTCAGCACAAAAAGTGCTTCTCCAGAGAAAAGAAGCCTGAAGCAGCTCTGAGATTATCTCTCAGCCTTTGCTAAAATGCTTAGTTTTAGAAGGCATGGAGCTGTAGACTGTAATGGAGTCATTGTGTTAATGCCTCTCCTGACCTCCGAGCTGCTCACTTTTAATACCTCACTGCTCTATAGGCAGACGCTTCAAAATAAGCTTATTCTCATTAACACTGGATTTTCTACAGAAATACACATACTGCTAAAGATGCATTTGTAACTACAATTTGAAAGCTCAATATCACAATTGCATTCATTTGTGCCAGTGTTAAAAGTCAGGTGTTATATATGCACCATTTTCAAATGATAGCACTAGTTTGAGGTGAATCTGAAAAAATTCAGTTGCATGAAAGGAAAGTTTCGGAAATATGGCGAGATTAAAGAGGGACATCACTACATAACACTCACGTTTCTATTGGCTTCCGCTCCAAAACATTGCACTCGATAGGGGCAGTATGTCTCCAAGCGGTTGACCAATCACAACAGAGCCAGCCAGACAACCAGTCAGAGCAGACTGGGCTCTGGTTTCAGACAGAGGGTGAAAAGAGGTGCTGCAGCACAGGCAGTATGAGAAAAATAAAGAGTTTTTGGAACATTAAAGCATGGAGACATGTCACAGTAGAGGCACAGATTAGGATTTGTTGTTCTCTTTAACATTCAATGGCATATTGGATAGCCACGACAGTTGTCCTTACATCCAAGCTAACAACATTATTTATTTATTTATGAATGCTTTTTTCACTTCATCCTGCTTTGACAAAATATTGGGCTTCTTTTGTCTTATCCAAGGTTTTGTGGGCGGTTAAAATACCTGTCATTATGACAGCAGTAAGTACTCCTGCTGTCCTTGTTGAAATGAAATTGTTTTTCTCCCTGTGCTTCATGTTAGACCAAGCGGCTGAAGAGGCGGGAGCTGTTTGCCAGAGAGGGTGTGACGTGGCAGAAGATTGTCCATCTCTGCTCGGAGAATCAGGACAACGCTAAACAGCAAGCTGAACTGAAGAGCCTCCTTCAGGCAGCCAAGGAAATTGGTAATTAACTCCTCAGCCTCAAATCCATTTTCTTGTCTCTCAATGTATTTTCATGTTTGTGTTACACTGATGAAAACACAGTTAAAAATAACACAATGCCCTTTTCTGTTTGCGACTAAAAGTGATTATGAAACACTTACCAGCTCCTGAAATTACCATGTTATTGTTTTATGGCTTTGAAAAGTCTGGAGTATAAACCATTGTGGGTTTAAAGAAAGATCACTCTGTCTGGCTTTAATAAATGACCCACTTATCAGATTTAGAGACATGTTGTCATGCAGACAGTTTACATTCTATTTGTCCAGGATTTGAGGTGCATTTTATCTTTGTGAAGTAAAGGAAGAATTGTTTTTGGTGCTAACAAGTTAGAGAAATGGCATATTAGATTGTTTGCCAACACTAGAGTACTAAAAAAGAACTACAAATATGGTTCCCAGGGCTTTTCTAAAAGTCTTAAAGATCTTAAAATAGAAATCCAGAAAATGAGGTTGTCTCTTTATCCTCACCTAGTGAGAGCAACTGAATAAATCATTGATAAAAGGATCACTATGATATTTCCCAGACAGTAAAATATATATAAACAACGTATTTAACAACCTACTGAGAAATTGAACTTGACACTCCATATACATTGAGTACATTGAGTAAAGAGAGCTAACAACACAAAGTACAGAACAACTGTATGACTGCATCCAAGCATCAAAAGTTAATCTTCAAATAAAATGTTCCTTAAAATAAAGTATTGGTCCGCTGATATGCCTTTTTTAATATCAGATGCAGATATTTAGAGAGCAGGGCAGCAAATGGATGATATACATTGCCCACATTGTTTTTTTTTCTTGTTGTTTCTTTATCTGAATAACAACAACAAACCAGACACAAATTGTATTTGTTAAAGTGAAATTGTTTTGTATTCTTTGAGCATTATATGTTGACTTTGTCTGCAGTGCTTGTATTTTAAATGATAAAGTATCAACTAAATGTCCACAGGGAATCATATAAATACATTTAAAAATAAAAACAACTGGTGAATGAGAAGTAAATAGTTTGACTGCATTTGTTAGCAGATAGCAGCATCTCCTTTATCTGAGATAGAACAAACATTGCAGACTAACACAAATAAAATCGGATGTCTCGTCAGTGCAATCCTCTCTAAATAAATAATCGGCCTCTTTAGTGCAACTGTCAATAATGCGATGTGTAAACAAACATCAGCGTAAAACTAATATAAACTATTATAAGCTAGTCTGATGAATGCATATTTCCTAAACATTAGAAAGGCTTAGTTTTATGGATGACTGTAAATCAGCTTCTGGCAGAGAATGGCAGTTCATATCATTTGCTCATAAATGTGTTCTTAAAGAGGACACATTATTCTCACTTTCAGGTTCATATTTATATTCTGTGTCTCAACTGTGACATGTCTCCATGCTCTAATGTTCAAAAAGCTCTTTATTTTTCTCATACTGCCTGTGCTGCAGCACCTCTTTTCGCCCTCTGTCTGAAACCAGAGCCCAGTCTGCTCTGATTGGTTAGCTGGCCGGCTCTGTTGTGATTGGTCAACTTGGTCAGCGCTTAGAGGTGCCCTACATGCAACAACAATCTAACACACTGCACCAAATGGAAAAACCCATAATATGACCTCTTTCATATCCAGAACATTACATGAAATGTTATAATAAAAACAATGTTTATTTTATTTATTTATTTATTATTATTTTAGAAAATTTACAAAATAAATCATATTTACTCAGGAGACAGGTGTTTAACAGCATGCCGTACACACTGTAATCCTCCCTCTACCACTTTAAGTCTTAAAGGTCCCATGTCATGCTTTTCCGGTTATTACCCGTCCCCTTGTGTGTTATGAAGGTTTTTATGCATGTAAAGTCACAAACCCTCAAAGTACACCCTGTAGCAAGTAAAACTCTAATACTGAACAGACCTGTCTATGCTGCCCCAGAAAACCTCGTTGGATATTTCTCTTTTTCCATTTTTCTTTTTCTGGGGCATACTGACGTAACGCTGCGGAGCTCCACACACACACACACACACACACACACACACTCACTCAGCCTTATCTTTTCTCAGCCGCAGTGCTCCGCGGAGCTTTGCACTAGGGCTGCAACAAACGACTAATTTGATAATCGATTAATGAAACGATTAATCGACTATTCGGACTATTACTGTATGCCTTGCGCAATTTCTCAAACGCTCTGATTTAGCCATCAACTTTTAGATTTAGATTGAGGTTGTTTTATGCATGTGGAAACTAACAATGAAGACTATAAAGATGAATACTTATAAATAAAAATACATATATTATTAAATGAACTTAACGAATTGTGAACAGAATTAACATAATATTTCACATCAAAAGAAACAACAATGTTTTAACAAATCGTATTAAATAATGTGATAACAGAACTGTAAACAGAATAGCTGAAACTTTAACAAAATAAATAACTCAGTTACCTCTAATCATTAACCCATGTTTGTGTAATGTTGTTAACTCCGTGTGTTGCTGCTAGCCTAACCTGACGTGGAAACGTTACTTGTGGATGGGGCTACAGAGCTACTAGAAAGACAGTCGAACCCGGTGCATTCCGTCTGGATGTGGTGCACTTTTGCTAAATGTTTAGACAAATAGCTCGTGTTACCGCCCTTACATGCTAAACTCTTATTGCACTATTGGCAACGAGCATTGTCCACATCGAGACGGGTAAAGTTTAACCACACCTTGGAGCGCTTCTCTCCGCCATCTCCGCAGTGTGTTGCTGCATGTAGCAGCTGCGTGTGTGTAAACTGCCCCGCCCCCTCGCACACAGACAGGGGAGAGAGATCTCGTCTGATCGAAAATACATCATAGATGCATTTTTTTGTCTTTTTGCATATTAGAAACGAGTTGGGACACTAAGACTGCAAGATAATGTTTTTGTAGCAATAATACATATGACATATATTTTTTGAATGTCTCCAGTACCGATAAAAAGACCGATAAAGTTGGAGTTTAACGGCACGTAAAACACACGTGATGACGTCACCAACTAATCGACGACTGAACTAGTTGGAAACTAATTTGGTCATCGATTTTAATCGATTAAGTCGATTAGTTGTTGCACCCCTACTTTGTACACGCACACACACACTCGGAGATCCGTACACACACACACACACACACACACACTCGGAGATCCGTACACACACACACTCGGAGCTCAGGCTGTGAGTGTGTATGTGTGTGCTCGGGCTGAGCTACGCGGTGTCTCGCTGTCTCGCAGACCCCACGCAGCAAGCAGGAAAGGAAACCAGTAATACAGCTCACACTTTCCGCTCCTCGAGCCTCAAAGGGCGGAGCAGTGAGCCCCGCAAGGTCCCGCCAACACGGCACCCAGACCCCACGCAGCATTCTCATCTGTTTGTCATTACTGGTGTCATTTTCTGGTTGCTAACAAACGCCATTGTAACACATAAACACTGATGTTCCGCTGTAACGGTGGTTGACTCATCAGAACAGAGTGGGCGAGCTGACCAATCAGAGCACAGTGGGCTCATAGGGAGGGGGGGGGGGGGGGGCAGGAGCTCCAACAAGCCGTGTAGGACAGAGAGTGAATACACATACTATACAGAGATGCTGTATGAGAAACCAATGTGAGTTTGGAACATTGAACAATGTAAATCTATTTTAGTAGACCTCAACAATGGAATTACGATCAGTAGAAATGGCCATGTCATGGGACCTTTATCTGAACTCCACCAGTCAATTAAGGAGCTCTCTCATAAAAGCTTGTGATGATTTTCACTCAATTTGCTTTTCTCTGAGATTATGGCTGTATATTTTCTTCTCTTTCTCCCATCAAGAGTAGCAGTATTTGTTGTTGTGAGGCTGCACCGTGTTGAACCTGCCCTCAGGCATTGTGGCTGGATCCAAATAAGAAGTTCCTCAGAAGCACACTGGAGAGGATGAAAGCAGCCATTCTGCTCGGCTGCTTGCAGTGACGATTCTGATGCTTTTGGACGATTTTAATTGGTTTAAATCCTTTTCATCTGTTTTCGCTTTTCTCTGCCTCTCCAACCTTCTTCCCTCCATTCTCCCTCTGTCCCTCTGCCATTTTTTCTTCTAATTGGACAATTACTCTGTATTCCTTTTTGTTAAGTGCAGTTCCGGTTAAGCATAAATTGTTTGGAATATTAATTAAATAAGGGTCCTGGACCCTAAACAGTGAGCTCATGCTGAGTCTTTACTGCTCAGATGTTTCTTCTCTGAAGCTATAAATAGTGCACAGCTCGGATTTAATGGCCATGAAAAACTAATGATAATTAGTTATAATATACAGTCTGTCCATATGTCTGCGTGTGTGTGCCTGCCTGGTTTCCTCGTGGCTTGAGCCTTAGAATTAGGAACAACAATTTCAGTCTTGGTTTCATCAGACCAGTTAAACTAGTTTCTTACAGTCTGAGAATCCTGTAGGTGAATTTTTTCAAGTTTCATGTGCATTTCACTGAGGAGACGTTTCCGTCTGGCCCCTCTGCCTTAAAGTCCAAGGGCCTCATGTATAACGCCGTGCGTAGGATTCACGTGGGAAGGTTGCTTACGTAGTAGAAATCCGAAAAATAGGTACATACATTTTCCGACATTTTCCGATTCACCGAACATTGCGTACCGGCGAGGGAAGTGCGTACGGCACGTCCTACGCCGGTTTCCCTTTATAAATCCCGATCGACTCGAAATGCGTTGCGGCTTTTGCGGGCTTCACGTAGCGCCCATATTTGCCTATAAATAGTCAAAGAAACGCCCATTCATTCATTCATTTTGACTGACTTTATGAAGAAGATAGCAGGAAATTACGACAGAACAGCTAAAAAAGACATCTCACATCGTGTCAGATTTTGGTTATTTTGGGTAGGTCGAGATAAATCATATTGTTTGGTGGATGCAGTTTGAACCAGAGTAGCAGCATGGAGGTCGGATCGTCATCAAAATAAATAAATAAGTGGTCCGAAAAAGGTTAATGACAAAAATAAATACACATAGCCTTCCTCAGGCAGTGTGTTTGTACCGGGGACAGGAGACACCCCCTTGATGAGAAACTGTAAGAAATGATCGGGGAATCCCTCCGGAGTGGAGTCGTGACAACTGGATCTGAATTATTTGGTGGTTTGTGTTCCAACTGTCGATCAGCAGCTATATATCCATAATCCACCAGTTAAAGGAAATACAACTAATATGTTGTGTTATATTAGCTGTTCAATTTACCACATATGGTGTTCTTAGTTTCCATACCTCCTGTGTTTTACGAGCGACTTATCAAGTCTTGGCAAACGGCATAAAACACGATTAATTATGATAGTATATAACACCATGCTCGTATCTACAACCTATAGAAATGCAAAACGGCGTCAGTTTAGACGTAATTCTGTCCTCCTGCTTACTGCATCATTTATGAGAAAACATTTCATAACATTAACACAACATATTCGAAGTGGTTTTAAATAACATATCCGTATTTATTTGTTTCTCCAAGTTATGTTTTTGTGTGCACTGAGGAGTTGCAAACAGGCGTTTGTTTAATCATTTTAAGATTGGCTTTGATCAATGTTTGAAAATGAATTATTCATATATGATAAATGAGAGATAACATTTTATTTATGGTATTATTTCCACATATTTCTCTCCATTCTTCTTTCTGCCAACGGTGTCGCAGTTTCTCGTCTCTCCTGTTTTTGTGCTTAGTGCGTACGCATGGGTTAGAGTTTGGGTGGAGGACCGCACATTTCCCCGTCAAGTTAGTATTTTATAAATCGCAAACATTGCGGAGAAACTGGCGTACGCCATCAATTTTTTTTGAGCATATATACCTTTATAAATGAGGCCCCAGATCTGTGGGGTGTTTGTTTTCCTTCTAGAAGTTTCTCCCAACTCTACCCAGTATCTCTGGAGCTCAGCAGAGTGATCATTGGTCAATTATTTGACCAAGATCCTCCAACCCCCATTTACGCTGAGTGGAGAGCTCTGTAAATATACTAAGTGACTTTCCACCACTAATTAAAAAGGACTATGATTATCAGGTTCATATTTGCATTTTCAGCCTCTATTGGACATGTCTCCATGCTTTAATGTTCAAAAAGCTCTTTATTCTTCTCACACTGCCTGTGCTGCAGCACCTCTTTTCACCCTCTGTCTGAAACCAGAGCACAGTCGTCTCTGATTGGTTAGCTGGCTGCCTCTGTTGTTATTGGTGAACCGCTTAGAGATGTCCCGCCCCTTTGCATTTCATGTACAATGTGTTGAAGCTCTAGCCAAAAGAAGCGCAAGTGTTGATCTCATTCTGTTCTGGAAGTAAACAAAGGAAGCGTTTCAGGCAGGGGGGGAGTGTGCGGGAGAGAAACTCCCTCGGAGGGATGACAGGGATTTTAGCTTTTACTGAACATTTACATGAACAAAACCCATACACTAGGAAAGGGAAAACCTCAAAAAGCACAATAGCTTAAAAATATCTGAGTTCTAAAAGTTCAATTAGGGAAAGGTGGAAAAAGCCACAGGTGTTTGTTTGTTTGTCATGTGCCCCTTCATCACTAAATCTACCTCTAGCTGTAGTGATTGCTGTAAACATGACATCAAAGTTTCCATATTTTGTGTTTTTATTTCCAGTGGGGACTGAACATGGGCAGGCCGCTGTTGAAAGTGCAGCTGTGTTTCTGTTTGAGACCTTCCACAACAAAGACCATGTGGGCACAGAGGAGACCCGGGCAATCAAGCAGATGTTCGGGCCCTTCCCCTCCTCTGCAGCTGAGGCCTCCTGTGCCTGTGTGGCTCGGCTGGTGGCTCCACTCGGAGACTCCAGGGTGGAGAACTTTATCCAGAGCCTGTCCTCCCGTCACAATCCCCAACGAGGCCCTTCTTTTGGACGTAACATCGCCTTCTCGTATGACTGCTATGCTCTGGACCCGCTGGAGGAGCTGCCCTGCTCTGTCGTCAAAGAGGAGAACGTGAGTCTCGACTTCATCAACTTCCTCAACCACCAGCAGAGCGGGAGGAATGTTGCCAGTGAGGAAGCTTCAGGAAGTTCTCTGAGCTCTGGGGAGGGAGCCATCCTGAGATCAGAGGTGGAGAAGTATCTAAATGGAGGCAACATGATCTCATCCAGCCCGGAGGAGCTCTGCACCTCCCTGTTTGAAATGCTGACCTCCCACAAGAGCGACGACGAGCTGCAGAATGAGGTTTGTGTCACCTGGAAATGCAATCCAACATATAGATACTTTATTTCTTAAATTGGCCTTGGAAATAATCTTGATTCTCACAGGAATGTATTTCTTTGCCCGCCATTAAGAAAGATTATCTTCCACTAAGGGCATTACTATTGTTAATGTATTACTATTAGTTTAAACAATTTGAACCTTGCATGCTTCCCTGAGATGTCAGGTGTTTGCTGAACATTCCAATATTGAAATTGACTGTTTCACTTTGTCATTTGCTTGTGCTTCTTGCTTCTTCCTATTATTCAGTTCTCTGCCCAGTATTAGTACAGTGCAGCCGCTCCACAGTATACTTTTAAAAGCTTACAAGTCAACTCTCATGTTTTATCTATAACACTTACCTTTTAATGTCTCTGCTCATGATCTGTGAAGTGAAAACCTCAGATGTCCACACAGTCAAAGAAATAAAAAGTGTGCACACTGGTCTCAGTTATGAAATCGATTGATGGTCAGCCAAAGAGTCAGCCACACTGCACACTGGCAGTAGAGGAGGTTGTACAGTGTTTGGCGCAAACATTTTTAAGCTGATTTCGCTAGCCGATAAAATGTTGGAGCAGCCAACAGAAACGCCACATGCTGCCCTCGTTTTCCTTCCCTCTGTTTCACAGTAAGCTTATTTTGTCTGCTGTTATCCTGTGTGGATCCGCCAAGGTTACAAAGGACGTTCTGGGGCCTCTCCACTGTTGATTAGGAGTTTAGTCAGCAGCTCTACTCTGATACTTTAGGGATCAATCTGAACTTGAACTTCAAAATGAGTAGTCGACTCTCCACATGGTTAGTGTGACATAAAGTTTGACCTGTCCTAACGATACCTTTTAATGTCTCGGGTATCCTATTGATTCTATAACCTTGACCTTCTGCAGCAGGCCTTCTGGCTTTGATCCAGATTGTGGATTATCATATGGGGGCTGTCAAGTCTTCCTTGACCTTTAGACCTTTTTAGACGTTCCCAACTTCCTGCATGGCTTGACCTTCATTGGTATTAAAGACCCTTTGGGATTGTGAGCAACTTACAAATAAAGGAGAGGTCAACCTTTAAGACAGCGGCTTTAGGAAACTGATGAGTAGGGACTGGTGTATCGTCCCATCAATGTCCTCTACCAGTATGCAGTAGTTATGGCATGGGAAAGTTCACTTTAAGTGTTTAGTGGTAATTCAAGATATATTTAGATTTGTATCTGCACCATACAGCATGTAGCAATTAGAAACCCACAGTGTAGCATACATATACGATAGAACAATTGTGTTACAAAATGTATGGGGTGGATTATTGTATGCCAATTTCCATAAAACATGCATTTGTACGCTTACACACATACAGTGGGTTAAGAGCAGGGAGTCTGTCTCGAAGGGGAAAGCTCTTTCTATTTACGAGCCTCAAACGCCTCTCAGCCATCACTCAGTCAGTAAACACACACACACACACACACACACACACACACACACACACACACACACACACACACACACACACACACACACACACACACACACACACACACACACACACACACACACACACACACACACACACACACACACACACACACACACACCAGAGGCTGCTTCCTGCGTCTCTGCTCTTATTTTACATTTGAATATCTCTTACTTTGTTTATGTTTGCACAATAATATAAAGTATTAGGCAATAAAACAAATTCTGATTGTGAAGCAGACAAAAGTGTTTGAAATCATGCAGCTTTTTCTTTGTATTCTTTAAAATGTAAAGGCATCCATTTGAAAACTTGTGACAGTCTACTGTTCTTATGAGAATAATGAACTTCACTCGCTCAACATCTTTTGCAAAATACAGTTTGGTCCGTATGTCTGAAATGAGTGGGGGGAGAAATAAAATAAATGCTGTTATTCAGCCCACACACTGCTCCCCTGTGTGCCAAATGGTTACATTACACATCTGTATGAGCCAAGAATATCACAGTTGAAGCATCCTGCATCCTTTTTTAATCCAGCAGCATTAGAGAGGTGTATGCAAGTAGATGTTGTCAATGGATTGCATTGAGCAGGTATAAGCCAGGAGAAGGCTACCTCTTTTCATCTGCCTCCACACCTTCCTGTAAAGTAAAGGTCAGAGTCACTGTAGGCCTCTGGTTCTCTCTCATTCTGTCGGACCGCCCAGCAGTTATTTGACATCATGTACATTTACTTATGGATCAGGAGAGTGCTCCATCATCCTGTCCCCCTGCATTTTCACCAACCTCTACTCCCCGATCCTCTATACTCCAAAGCTTTTATATTGTCCATGTTGCTTCTCGCTGTCTCTCTGAGCCTCTTCCTCACTCTATTAGAGAGATAAAAGTTGTACAGTATTGAAGAACTTCCGCTGGTTACTGTTAGTTCCAATGTTTCTCACATAGTTGACATTTGGAAGCGGACTCTCCCACTGACATCTGTGTGTGTGTGTGTGTGTGTGTGTGTGTGTGTGTGTGTGTGTGTGTGTGTGTGTGTGTGTGTGTGTGTGTGTGTGTGTGTGTGTGTGTGTGTGTGTGTGTGTGTGTGTGTGTGTGTGTGTGTGTGTGTGTGTGTGTGTGTGTGTGTGTGTGTGTGTGTGTGTGTGTGTGTGTGTGTGTGTGTGTGTGTGTGTGTGTGTGTGTGAGAGAGAGCACCTGCAGACTCTCCATGCATCCACCTCTGTGTGACTCCAAAGTCAACAGTCCAGATAAAAGGCTTTGCACTCGGTGCCATTACTTATTATTTCTCATTGCACAACCTGCAGCTGTGAACTTTCATGGTTGTTGCTGAGTTGTGCGAGGGGGGAAATCCATTTGGTTACATATAGTAGCAGATTAAAACGAGACATTGGCATTTTATGTTCAAATAGCCTCACGTTATTGAAAGTGATGAATTCCAAAAATCCCTGAAGACTGAGTGCCTTTATAGGTTTTGTTTTGATTGAAACAGGAAACTTAATGACTATGCATTTATTACTAAATCAGACTGATCTATAACCATATAGAATCAAACAGCTTTAACACATATAATACTATAATATAAACTATTTAATCATCTATTAAATCAGGAGTCAACAACCTTAGGCATGAGTGTAAGGATGATCATTTATAAGATTTGATTTAGACCAATTACATCATTTTAATTTGTGATGTATTGTTATGTGAAAAAAGAGTTAATAAACTGAAACTCAGGTATCGTATGGACACTAATATCAATCATATTTGTAATTCATGGCACAATTCAAACGGGATCGAAAGATACGTTTTCTCTCTTCATTGACTTCAATGCATAATTTTCCGAAATAAGGTCCCATGGACCGGAAGTAGATGGGCGTGACTTCGCCACTCTATAGCTTTAAACTCCGCACACTGAGCTCTGATTGGTCAGCAGGCGGAGCTTTCACTTTTCACTGAGGAGTAGGTTTGCCGTTCAGCATAAGTTACCATGGAGATCTACCCCGGTAAGAAGTGAACCAGCGTCGTAGGACCGGAAACCCAGAGTTAACCCTGAAGTTACCTCGCTAACCAAAAATCTGGCTTCGTAGTACAGGCTTCTGTACCTGTTCGCTCTGCTATCGCGTGAAGGGTCTGCTAACAAGCGGCCAACAGAGAGGGAGACATGTCCCCCCCACTTTTCAAAATCCCGCTTGTGTCCCCCCCAAGCGGTCATCGCCACGGAGGAGTGTGTGTGTGTGTGTGTGTGTGTGTGTGTGTGTGTGTGTGTGTGTGTGTGTGTGTGTGTGTGTGTGTGTGTGTGTGTGTGTGTGTGTGTGTGTGTGTGTGTGTGTGTGTGTGTGTGTGTGTGTGTGTGTGTGTGTGTGTGTGTGTGTGTGTGTGTGTGTGTGTGTGTGTGTGTGTGTGTGTGTGTGTGTGTGTGTGTGTGTGTGTGTGTGTGTGTGTGTGTGTGTGTGTGTGTGAGAGAGCACCTGCAGACTCTCCATGCATCCACCTCTGTGTGACTCCAAAGTCAACAGTCCAGATAAAAGGCTTTGCACTCGGTGCCATTACTTATTATTTCTCATTGCACAACCTGCAGCTGTGAACTTTCATGGTTGTTGCTGAGTTGTGCGTGGGGGGAAATCCATTTGGTTACATATAGTAGCAGATTAAAACGAAGACTGAGTGCCTTTATAGGTTTTGTTTTGATTGAAACAGGAAACTTAATGACTATGCATTTATTACTAAATCAGACTGATCTATAACCATATAGAATCAAACAGCTTTAACACATATAATACTATAATATAAACTATTTAATCATCTATTAAATCAGGAGTCAACAACCTTAGGCATGAGTGTAAGGATGATCATTTATAAGATTTGATTTAGACCAATTACATCATTTTAATTTGTGATGTATTGTTATGTGAAAAAAGAGTTAATAAACTGAAACTCAGGTATCGTATGGACACTAATATCAACACATTTGAACTAATACGCAGTCATATGTTGTGCTTAGTAGAAGCATGTTATGTGATTTTCTACATCGCTTTGAGCATTGTGTTTATAGGGTACAATTTCAACTCTTAAATGTAAAACCAACCTACTTTGCAAATCGATGATTGTGTTGATTTGGTCTCAGGAGACACAAAGCCCTGCCCAGTTTGACTCAGCTCACATAATGCTTCCATTAACCAGCTGAAAAATAGAGCAGGCGAGGCTGAATATTTAATCACCGATAAAGGAGTAGAGGACACACACTCTCACTCCTGACCTGTAGCCTTGAGGATGTAGAGTACAGCTAATGCTTTAGCACCAGGCTGTATAGGATGGGGGACTGCACAGAATCCATCTGAAGGAGAAACTCTGCCTCCCACGTCAATGGAACACACACCTAATCAGTCACCTCCAAAGGACAGAATTCATGAGAGTTCATAAAAAAAGCAGCTCCCTTTGAGCTGGTGAAACCTCAGCCCTCTCCACAGTGCAGTTCACCGAATAAAACAGAGACATTCAGAGGGACCAATAGAAGTTTAGAACAGATATAAAAGAGACCTCCGAGGGAAACAAAGATAACCCCGACAAAGAAGATAGCTGACCTGACATCAAAGTGCGTCTGTTGTTTTAGTTCCCTGCTGCGCTGACTGTTGCTTCCCAAGGGAGGACAGAGTGAAAGAGCACGCCATGCCTAAATCCTGAAAACAACCCTGAAAGCAGAGGGGAAAATACTGCATTGTTTCCAGGCTCAAATCACATACTAGTCTTCTAGTTGCCAGCATTGTGAACCCGGAAAATGTTGAGTACCCCAAATTCCTATGCCAGAAATGTGTAAAACGGGTCCCTCCCCAGCACTTAGATATGCCCTTTTCTTGTTAAAACTGCCATTCAGCATCCTTACTAACTCCTGAAACCACTCCAGAAACTCCAGAAATTGTTCTACTTTGGTCTGCGTAGGATATAATGCAATTTAATGCTAATTAACGCAACTTATGCTAATTATGCAGTTGCCCAACATATGTAAGTTAGCAAATTGTACAGCAGTTTCTATGTGCTGGGGACCCCTACTGTATTTCTAACATAATACTTTGGGGTACTGAACATTTCTGGGTTAACAATAAGACTCTATAGGACCTGGCAAATAGACCATACCCCGGGCCTGTAGGTCGACTATTTTCCAATTAGAGGGCACACACTTAGTCATCTCACAATGACATTGATGAGTGTGTGCAGCCCTGTCTGCACTAAGTTATAATTGTGTGCTGCTGCTGCTGTGCACAGGATTTCTTGTTGTTGTTGTTTTTCCGTCACTTACTAAGTGCCAGGTGGCTGTGTTTGGGAGGCTAAGCGACGGAGCATATTCTGTACCGAGCGGATGGTAATTACCAGGTGCTCAGTCTTGGCACTAGAAGCGTGTTTGTAGGTATTGGTGAGCCATAGGATGTGTATAGGTGTTTGGATGTGTGTGTGGTGGTATGTTTGTGATGTAGATACTAACCCCCCCACTCTCTCCCTCCAGCTGTTCGAGCTGTTGGGCCCAGAGGGGCTGGAGATGATCTCCACCCTCCTCCAGCGAAGGGCAGCCATCGTGGACTCCCTCATCTCCATGCCACCTGACAGGACTGGCTACACACCAGGTGAGACAGCCCCATGGCAACCAGGTCATCTCCATGGTAACGCAAACTTCAGTCGTTTTTGAAATAGTCGTGAATATGAGAAATTAATTTGTGTAGATGAAACAAAGACACAAAAAGGTGATTCATCTGAGCTTTACAGACTCCCTGACTGAAGGTCTAAAATGCATTTCTCTTTTATTATGATCATACAGAATCAAATCATAATGTGTGTTTGTTTGTTGTGTTTGTGGCTGTCTAAACCTTTATGCTTTGGGCAGGTTGTTTGTTTCAGCTCAAATTAGACCATATTTCTTGCTTTCCAAAGTCGGATGGTAACAGAGAAGTGTCAATACTGGCTCTCTTTATTTATGGTGGAGATTCTCCTGTGGGTGCAGCAGAGCGTTTGACAGCTCGGGGAATATCATCTTTTACAGTCAGTGCTTTGCTGCTTATTTTCTGTTTAAAGCCAGTAAAGAATTCCTGTGCAATGTAATTGAACAAACAGTCGATCCGTCATGTCATATTTACTACATCATTGTTCATTTGTCAAACACATTTGTATCGCCTATTCATAGCTTTATCAACAAAACAAAAAAACACTCAAGCAAAAGTAATTTTTTATTATATTATCTATTATTTCTATTTTTTCTAATTTTCTTCCACTTAACCCATCTTTTTTATTTAGATAATTGCCATGAAAATGATTGGATGAAATTATGGCTTTTTGTTTCCCTGTGGCATAACTACTCAAATGAAATGTCCTTTACTATCACTTTAATGTCACTCTAAGGCCACCAAACCGTTTTGTGACAAGCTTTTGAAGGTGTCAAACTGTACAGCAAAACAAGAGATTTATTTATTTATATAAGGTTTTTTTACTGCTATGTTTTTTTGTTTTTAATGTGTTTATTTGTAAGTGTGAAGACTCCATCTTTTCTAATCTATTGATGTTTACCTAAAAAAAATTCTTAAAGCATAATGCTGTTAATAGAATCTCAACACTTGTTCTGTATTTGATTGAAATGTTAAGTCATCTAGTGTTTCAGTAAACATAACCCTTTAAATTCCCAACATGGCTTTTATTGTGAAACATTTGCAGGAAGCCATTGTGAAAAAAATATTTTTTTATCGTTGCCATTCAGTGGGTGTTTCTCAATGTCGAGTAAAGCTGCTCCAGAGCCACTATTTCAAGCATACTACGTCATTGAGTGCCGCCGAAGGACTGTTCCAATGTCCAGCATACTTGGAATTCTACCGAGCCCGGCGTACTTCGTTAGGAGAAATTTCGAGGCTGCACATGTGTAGACTCCGCGGTCTTAAAATCCCCACAATGCTTTGCGCACGGACCAATTTCCCCAAATCTGTGGCGGAAAATGTAAGGCGGGGCATCTCATATGACGCACACCTGCACACTTGATCGCCTGTTCCACTCTTTGTTTTCCGAATGCCAGGAAGTATTCTTTCCTCGCTGCTTAAGCAAGTGACTACCAAGCAAGCGTACTCGACATTGAGAAACACCCTGTATCTCAGATGAAGCTATTGCCATTTTGTGCCACAACATGCAGATTGACTTGGGCATTACCATAACTCTTTAGAAGACTAATGCAGAACTAATTAGTGTTGAAAATAGCGTGATTGATGTTGTTATGAATTCAGTTAAAGCGTTGGAAATGAACATTATGCTAAGTTGGCATGCACATTGCATGTCAAGCATCAGGAGTTTATCCACCCTTGCCTGTATTTGAGACACAGCTTTTATTTTTTAGTGAAAGCTCTTAATTTAGAAAACAAAGTATTAGGCTTGTTTAACAAGAGCAGAAAAAGACAATCGAGTCTCCAACCAAAATGAAATGATGGAGTAAACCTTAATGATTACAATAAGAGTGTAGAGTTATTCCTAAAGTGATGTTGCAGCCTGAACATGTTTCCGAGAGTTGTCTTGTTTCATTTTGCCCTAGCCAATCAGTGGCGAGTAACCTCAGGGGCGCCGCCAGGGATTTTGGGCCCCATGAAAAGATATCACATTGGTTACTTACATTTTTTTTTCTTAATGTTCTAAAATTGTTTGGGCCCCTGTCAGTCACGGGCCCTTAGAATCGTCCTAACTTTTCACCCCCTTACGGGGGGCCCCTGAGTAACCTACCTGTGCCATTATCATCTTAATTTGTCAAAACAGAGTTGGCAGTAAAGTTGCACTCAAATGGTATGCGGTATACAGCTCCACGCTAATGTTGCAGTAGTGTTTCTAGGAGGGAGCAGTGGCGCTAAACTAGGCTGATGCGCACAGAGTAAAAATGTGTTCAACTTTGGCCTAATTTCCTCCCATTTTTTTATGTCATATGCTATGATGTGATATGATATGATTTGATGTGATGGCATATGGTATGATGTGGTTTGGTATCCCATCCTATGGCATGATGTGATACACACATTCATACAAAGCAAATTGCCTATCATGTGAATGTAGCTTAACAGGAACCATAAAAACTGGGCTAGGCAAATGTGTAGAAACCAGCAAAAATAAGCTACATTTTGAAAGTCTCCAGCCAAAGAAATCCTATCCCTTCAAACCAAAGGCCATTCCTCCAAGACACACTTAATGCATGACTTCTGCTGCAGGACGAGTGGCTTCCAGGTCCTGTTTTCAAGTAAATATTTAATGGCCAGTGACCACTTGAAAAGGTCTCTGCTCCTTGTTGTTCCACTGTTTCTTGAATAAACTGGCCTGTCCGATGTACATTATGCATTGGGGAAACACGAAGTGTGAAGCGTTCCTGCTTCAGCTGCAGCCTGTGGTCAGAGGCACAGGGGACACTTTGTTTTGTTTCCAGGGCCTTTGTTCATTTCTGTGTTGCACTGTACATTTATTGCAACTAGAAAAACTTTACTGCTAATGTCTTCTCTGCAACACCTGTCTGCTCTGAGCACATCCACCACAAATCCCTCTCACTTTCTCTCAACCACACACTCTACGCTCTTACTACACGTTTATTTATTCCTGCATGGAGCCACGCAAGTCCTACAAACGTTTTGTTTTCATCCCAAATGTTGTATATTAATTATTAATTTGAACATCTGGATGGAAGCGACATCTCTAGCATGTTTTTCCACAGGGCTGCAGCTGTAGATTGACTCTCTGATATAAATCAAGCAACACATGATCTGCACCTTTCTGTCATCTATCTACATAAGTAACACATGTGTTCTCATATACAGGGGTGCACATAACTTTATTAGTGAGTTACTCAGATGAGTACCAGGAGACAGCGTTTGGTACTCACCCCACACGAGATGTAGTGTTAATAAGTGCAGTCTTCCTCACTGTCCTCCTTAGTGTCTCCTTCACTGTCCTCTATTTAAACTTCTTGCATGGTAGATGATGAAGATGCTGCAGTCTTCCTCACTTTCCCTGTTTAAGCCTCAGATTTGCTTTCTCCAAAACATGTTGCCAAAACTGTGAAGTCTTTGCATTTCCTGAGGCCAAGTTGAAGGATCAAATACTAAGAAATGATCACATTACTTCATATCAAGTCATATCTGATTTCAGATGTGGGAAGTAACTAAGTTTGCTTATTCAATTACTGTACTTAGGTACAATTTTGAGATATTTTTACTTTAATTGAGTATTTCTATTTTATGCTACTTTGTACTTCTACTCCAATATAACTCAGAGTTAAATGGTGTACTTTTACTCCACTACATGTATACATGACAAGTCCCCCCCACCTTTCAAAATGATTAGTTTAGACCCCCCCACTTTTACTATAAGTCTGTATAACTTTAAGTCCGTGAATCGGTCTATCCACTCGCCGCACTTTGTAGAGCGTTGTGTCAGTGCTTCATTATCAAATCCATTCCACTTGCTTATTGTGAGAATGCCAAATCAATGAAACTCCGTACCGTGTTTTCACTGCTACTTTGTAGCAAGGCAGATTCTCAGAGCCTACACATGCTGCGTTTTTGTGTAGCTATGTCTTTAGTTGTTAAATTATGCGCCCCACAGTTTCCCCGCTGCGAGGTTCCGGCTCTACCAGTTCACGAGCGTGCTCCACTAGCATCCGGCTAAAGGCGTGGTATTAGAAGAAGAGGTGGAGGGAGAGTCCTCTCCTGTCAGACTGAGAGGCTGATAACTACAGCTCAGTGAGGTAAAGGACTCTCTGAGGGTTTAGATCAGGGGTCGGCAACCTTTTTGATATGAAGTGCCATTTAAAAAAAAAATTGTTATCAGCGTGCCAACGATCGAGAATTATCAACGGGGGGGGGGGGTTTGAGGAGCTTGACGCTCGTCAACTATCAGCAGGAGGGCGGGGGAGCCTCGCTGCGGGGAAGCAGTGTGTGGACCTGTCAGCGCAACTTATGATGCCGAATTTAACAAATACATTTAAATAATTGGTTTAAACGGCATAATAATAAGGACGATCGTCCGTTCTGTGATTCTCCAGAGCACACATGTTATGATATCAGGGTCATGTTGTGTGTGTTTGTGGATGGTAGAGCGACAGTGAGAGAACGTGTGTATGTTTCTGGAAGTGAAACGAGGAAGCAGAAAAACAGAGGTCTGTGATGTATTTTGTGAAACAGAAGAACAGCTAAATAAATGCAACGACCTCCCAAGAAGAGCTCGCCTCTCTCCAGTCATTTAAGCTAAAGTGGGTTATTGAACCTGAAGCTTGTTGCTTCTGCCCTCCTCGACTACGGTCTGGGAGCCGACAGGAAAGTTCAACACACAGATGGCCAGTCCGCCCCTTTGTAGCATATTATTTCGATGAGAGATGAGCAGATCGCCACTGGGCTTTCAACTAAAGACACAGCCACGCAAAAACTGCGGCATTTATACAGCTCCTTATGGGTACTGCAATTAGTGAAGTGCTTTCCTCCGTGGTGAAACGATCAGCACTGCACCACGGAGGAAAGCGGCAGAAAGTCACCTGGAGTTGAAGAGAGCGGGGCTGCGTTGCGTGCATGGCTTCCTCTTGCAGGTAACGGGTAGACGCGCTCTGGCGGCGGTCTCGTTCAGGATCCGAAAATACAATTTAAATATTTTGTACACTTATTCCACTTATTCCTAGTGTGCCACTGGTTACGGTGCCGCGTGCCAATGCTGGCACGCGTGCCAGGGGTTGCCGACCCCTGGTTTAGATAGTTAACTTTAGTCTAAGGTCGCATTCACACCAGCACTGAACGCAGTCAGAGACCTCTTAAGTGAACTAAACAACCGGACTTTGGTCCGCTAAAAGAGGTGGTCTCGGACCACTTGCCAGTGAAGTGAACTCTGGAGCAGTTTATCGCTAGTGTGAACGCAGTCCGCACCAAAACATAGGAAGCGTAGTATTTACGTTTCACAAGAACGCGGATGTCTTCAAAATCGTTAGCGAAAGAGTGAAGCAGAATGAAGGGTTGAACAGTGTCGTGTAAAGTAAAAAAAACGATCAAACTAAAGACTATACATAAAAGTCAGAGCCACCTGCCGTGGGTGAAACCCCCTACTGCAGAAAACAAATTGAAATAGAAATTCCGATAGAAACCTTTTAGATTCTAACATTTTGCCTATTATTAAGGCGTTAACTTGACAGCACTGTGCTATTGCCTAAAAATAGCATGATGTGTGCACTTTAAGAGAACAATTACCGCATAATATAAAAACACCCTGACATTGCATTTGGCATTCTTTGCGAAAGGAAATTACCTAATGCCTGAAAAATTTAGTGACGCACCATTCACATAATTGTTTGCCTAACAAGTACTGAATTCATTGCATAATGTTTTAATTGTTTCAAATACGTTTATACAATCATACTTTTTGTGACTCATCAGCTCCTGATTTTGGGGAAATTTGAGCGCAAGCTAGTGGTTTTCCTGACATCATAACCTCAGGCTCAGGTAGACAGTAGGCTCTTTTTTACCCAGCAGATAAAGAAACACCAAATCCACTATTTGTTTCCACATTGGCTATAAATACCCTTGTTTGTGGAATTCAACAATAATGCAAAAATGATTGCGGTCTGCTTAAATAATCACGATAGGGGATTATTGTGTGAGGCCACCTCCTGAGTAAGAGCAGTAATAAGGATGACCTGTGCATGGTGTTGCTGAGGCTCCTGTGTGGAAGGCTTACATTGGTTTCTGCTGTAGTTATCCATCTCTCCCAGCAGCTTAAAGCTGAGCTCATTGATTTTGTATGGGATAGTATTTTAGGAGGCTTGATAAAGCAGCCCACCTATCGATATACCTGCCTTCCATGTCTGCTTGCTTTCTTATTTTAAATGCTATCCATCCTGTGTTGTCTCTCGACCCCCTTAGTCCTGAGGTGGCCATCTTTCACCTCCTTAATGATGGAGTAGAGCAGTAAGTAGTTAGGACGGATTATTTTGTTATGCCAGAGCTCTCTTCTGATCCGTAAGGTAGACATCAAAGAGCAGCTGAAGATTAGAAGAGAGAGCTCCAAAATGAAAAACAAAAAGTCCTAAATATAGATTTGAATGCTTGGTGTGAAGCAGTACATTAGCTTATGAATCTAGACTAACTCTATTCATTCATTTTGCAGGTTAAATCATAAATGTTTTACATTGCTCCAGTTAAGATGTAAGGCCAATGCTGAACACACTACAGCCTCAACATTAGAGCTGACACGATACATGAATCTATTTTATTCAATTGCCAGTATTTCATCATGATAAGAAGTGCTGCTCATTATTTGAATGTGATCTGGGGCCTCATTTATAACGCATTGTGTAGGATTCACGTGGGAAGGTTGCTTACGTAGGACAAAGCAAAAAAATAGGTTACGACATTTTCGGACTCACAAAACATTGCGTACCGGCGAGGGAAGTGGGTACGGCACGTCCTACGCCGGTTTCCCTTTATAAATCACAATCGACTCGAAATGCGGTGCAGCTTTTGCGAGCTTCACGTAACGCCCATATTTGCCTATGAATAGTAAAAGAAACGCCCATTCATTCATTCATTTTGACTGACTTTATGAAGAAGATAGCAGGAAATTACGACAGAACAGCTACAAAAGACATCTCACACCGTGTCAGATTTTGGTTATTTTGGGAAAGTGGAGACAAATCATATTGTTTGGTGGATGCAGTTTGAACCAGAGTAGCAGCATGGAGGTCGGATCGTCACCAAAATAAATAAATACCGGTAAGTGGTCCGAAAAAGGTTAATGACAACATACACATAACCTTCCTCAGGCAGTGTGTTTGTGCCGGGGACAGGAGACCCCCCCATGATGAGCAACTGTGAGAAGGTATCGGGGGATCCCTGCGGAGTGGAGTGGATTAATGTTTATTTTTATTTATTTGGTGGTTGGTGTTCCAGCTGTCGATCAGCTGTGCGCAGCTTCTCCACTGCAGCAACTCTATATCCACCAGTTAAAGGAAATACAACTAATGTGTTGCGTTATATTAGCTGTACAATTTACCACATATGGTGCTCTTAGTTTCCATACCTCCTGTGTTTTATGAGCGACTTATCAAGTCTTAGAAAACGGCATAAAACACGATTAAACGTGATAGTATATGAAACAATGCTCGTATCTACAACCTATAGAAATGCAAAACGGCGTCAGTTTAGACGTAATTCTGTCCTCCTGCTTACCGCATCATTTATGAGAAAACATTTCATAACATTAACACAACATATTCGAGGTGGTTTTAAATAACATATCCATATTTATTTATTTCTCCAAGTTATGTTTTTGTGTACACTGAGGAGTCTCAAACAGGTGTTTGTTTAATCATTTAAAGATTGGCTTCATATATGATAAATGAGAGGTAACATTTTATTCATGGTATTATTTCCACATATTTCTCTCCATTCTTCCTTCTGCCAACAGTGTCGCAGTTTTTCGTCTCTCCCGTTGTTGTGCTTAGTGCGTACGCATAGGTTAGAGTTTGCGAAGAGGACCACACATTTTCCCGTCAAGTTAGTATTTTATAAATCGCAAACATTGCGTAGAAACTGGCGTACGCCATTTTTTGAGCGTATATCCCTTTATAAATGAGGCCCCAGGTCCCCTGATACACACAGTGAGTGGCTTAATCTTAAACAGAATAATCTGCTTGACCAACACATAAACCAATATGAGTTTACAACAGATATAACTGTTTATATACTGTAGGTCTTTGTCACAAGAAATTACAGCGTTACGCCTGTCCGATTTTGTTGACATAACTTTATCCCCTTTAGTAAAATAGCTTTATTGTCTGTTTTAGATATCTATATAGTTGTTATTTTTTCCTAATTAGACGTGCCGCAAACAGACAAAATGTATACCATTTAAATTAAAGGAACGATTTGTAGCTGTGTATAAGGCCAACAAAAATAAATGCTGTGCTACATTTAAATGTGTTGCTAAGGAAACTTCAAGCACTTGTTTGCCCTTGTTGCATTACCGTTTAAGCTTACCTAAGTTTATATCAAAGAGAAGCTGCAGTTTAGATGCAAGGAACACGTTCACTTTTATAAAACTTCTCTCAGCAAATATTTGGTTAACTGTTTCTGTGGAATATATCGGACAATAAAAGTGTTTAGTCCAAAAACTGCAGTTGTATAGTCACGCCCATACTGCATCAAACCTCCACTGATGTTATTCCCATTGAGAAAAACTTTTGATAAGCGTTAACATTTCACTTTCCAGACAGCTTTTGAGATTAGTGTTGCCTTGACGACTGAGGGTGAAGTCAGTAGGGGTTAAAAAAGGCTGATTAAACGTTCCACTATTTGCATGCCATCAGGAAGAGTGGGATTTTGTGGGAATGCCTGTCTCTTGCTGATTAGCTTTTAAATTGCAGTTTGCAGCTTGGCACTTGAAAGTTTATCAAAGAACAGACTCTCGACGTGGCTCTTTTCCACAATCCAACAGCTGATAGAGCCACAGCCATGAAGAATGGACAATTAGAGAGACATGTTCACATACAACAGGTTTTAACAGGTGCTGGATATATCAAGGGCTATTGAAAGCATGCTAACAGATGGCCATACTGCAATTAATTATAATATTTATGACTGCCCCTTAACGCCGGTGCCCTAATTCTAATATCAGGTTTCTCTTAATGACAGTGTAGACAGAGCCACTAAAGAAAACTGAACCTTTAGTCTTCTACATTCAATGGAAATAGAGAGGGTGATAGGTAGTTTCAATTACTTTAAACTGAATATTCTGGTATATTGATATATATTATTGTTATTATATATATATTTGTAGATGAGAGACATCATCTCCTATTTTTCACTATTATCTGGTGCTTTATAGGTAAGTTATTAAATGATTTATTGTAAAAGAATTGGCTTGTTGATTGATAATAAAAATTGCTGCAGGCCGTGTTTTTTAGGAGAAAATATCAACAGATAAAAAAATGTTTAAACATACTGTATCTCATATTTAGAGGGTGCTCTATTAATTTCATTGTCAGGTCCATATTAGTATTTAGTGTCTCTACTGGGACATGTCTCCATGCTTTAATGTTCAAAAAGCTATTTATTGTTATCACTTTCTGTGCTGCAGCACCTCTTTTCACCCTCTGTCTGAAACCAGAGGCCAGTCAGCTCTGATTGGTTAGCTGGCCGGCTCTGATGTGATTGGTCAACCTCTTTTCCCACCCCTTAGCCTATCACTTACAATGTGTTTGAGCGCTAGCGAATATAAGTGCAGTGTTACATAGTGATGTTGTTACAGAAGTAAACAATGGAAACCAATGGAGGCGTTTCAGGAAGGGGGGGAGTGTGTGAGATTGAAACTCCCTCTGGAGGGAACACAGGGATTTTTGCCTTTGCAGTAGGGCTGTACCCGAATTTCCGAATATTCGTTCATTGGAGTACTATTTGGGTTTCAATTTTGTTATTCGGATATTTGGCAGCCGCGCTGCACTGCGGCTGCCAAATTGAATTTATTAAAATCTCCAATATCAACGTAAGAGCTTGTGCCTCTTCGGGGGGTGCTAACACTTAACCATAAACTGTATCGTTTACTTTCTCCGTCTTTATATGTAGATATGACTTTTCTCCTTTAATGTCATGTTGTTTCCATAGCTCTGTCCTGTCAACAGCGCTAACTCTCCTTCAAAATAAAAGCATGTCCATACAAAATAAGAAGCAAAGCCAAATTACACTTAAGACATATACAACTGCAACGAAAGTAACAAACACAATGCAATATCTTTTTCAATTTCAAAGAACACAAATTGGGTTGTATACAATACTGTAGAATAACAAAATATAATGCTGTGAATAAACTGAAGTACACGTGTTGAAGCGGTTCGCTGCTGATTACTACGCACCGTGTATATGAACAATGGATCTAAAAACTATGTGTAAGATGAGAGATGATATATCCTTTTTTCTTTACAGTTTCACGCTGCTCCATGAAACTTGTTATCTCTTCATCTCTACTAGCTGTCTCTATTCTAGTTTTATGTTTCATGCCACATGCATGCAAATTAGTTGCTTTTCGGGTGCCTCCCGCTTTTTTAACGCTGATTTGGGTGACTTGTGTAATTCGTGGAGAACCGAAGAGTTTTCGTTTGGGGGGGGGGGTCAACTTCAAAACATTACTGACACCTTTTGCGAAGACGTCATACCATAACCAGGGTTTCCCACACATAGACTTTACTTGGGCGGGCGCCCAGGTATATTAACGGCCACCAAAGCATATTTATGTATCCGTCCTCAAGCACGACGCCATCTACGATCGATTAACTAGTGGACAATGGTCCCTCGCTCTACGCCTCCTGAGGCCTGTACTACGAATCCAGTTCAACATACCCTGGATATGTTTGAGTTATCTGGCTTAACTAACTCTAACAAACGCGATCTCGCAAAGCGGTCCTACGACGCTGGTTATCAACTCGGTAACTCAAGCCAGGGTTTCTCTGTCCGGCTGAGTGCAGGTTCACATGAAAGGGGCGGGGTTAGCAACATTTGACCAATCACAAACATTGACAAGCGTACTGACAGCGCAGCGTATACTTCCTGAATGAAAAGTAAACTCTAATATTAGACGTTAAACTTTAAACATCCATGACTTAAACACTTTATCCAGGATAAAAGCCACATAGTTGTACCTGCAAGGGGAATACAGAACAGCTGCTAAAAAAAAAAGTGTTTGAATGCATACATTAAAAGGTTTATGATATCACTGCACCGTCAAAGACACGAGTGGATCTGACTTTAATTACTTTAGACTTGAGTGTTTCGTCAACTTAATGTGTTGCTTAAAATAATACTTCTGCATACAGTATACATACTGTATGCATACATATAAGTGTTGCACGGCCAGATACGGCTCAAGAAGCTGACTCAGATAAGGAAATATATGATACATTATGATGTGATATGAATGATAATGGCATACATCGACGTCTCCACTCACAGTGCCGCGGACTGTACGTAATGTTACTTTGATCCGGTTCATTATGTTGTGGCAGATATTTAAGTAAGCTTTCTAAACGCTAATGTTATATTAGTCAGATTGCTCTGAAGATGGGAGGTGATATTCTATTAATTTTCACATTCAGACAGTCGGTTGATTTTTGCCAGCCGTCTTTCCTGCAACGGCTGTTTTTCTGTATTTCCTTTATACTTTAACAGGGCTCAACGCTAACTTTTAAAAGTGGTTGCCAGGCTGGCAACCAGGCATCAGCTTTTGGTTGCCAAAACTGAAAATACGGTTGCCATTTTTAGTCACCTTATATTTTAAATAATTAAGATACTATACAGTTATACTTCAACTTAATAATGAACATGTGACACAAAAGCATGTTCAAATGCTTTACAATAAGTAATTAACACAATTATTTGAAACTAAAGTGGTAGTAAACTTGTCCATCCTCAATTGCTCGTATACAAAACATCAGTAGTGCAGCTGTTGCATGTTCTTCACAGATCCCCCAAAAAGGAATTGAGCAAGTCACTAGTTCCTTGGTCATCCGTTGTCTTCCTTTCAAATGTGGGTTTTCTTGACCTTTGTGCTGATTCCCACCATAGGTCCATTGGCCCTTCAGCATTGAAGTCTTGGATTGTGGTTCTGTCATTGGCCAGACTAATACATTTCTAATGTTAAATAAATGAAAACCATTCACAGTTAAGAATGAGATATTAATTATTAATGCTGTAAATGACCTTTAATATGTCTAACTATATTTAAAATGTGTTACCTTTTTATAGAAGTGATTATATTTGTATGCCAATATTTTCCTATGGTAAAGTTTCGCTTTGCACTTTTATTTTGGTAGTAATAAGATCGGGACTCTTATTTTGAAGGAACCTTATCGGAAGTGAATGGACAACATTCCTCTTTGCTTTTCGTTCGGATTCACCTTGCGCTTTATCAGTTGAATCACTTTGAACATTCGTTTGAGATGTTGACGGGTTGGCCGAACTTTTTACCCCACACAGTCAAACAACTTAATTTGCTTCGCCATTTTTTGTAAAACAAACACACGACGCACCGCGCACGCGAGTAAACGCACATCACTTTTTGGCTCTGTAATCACACCAATGGACGTGCAACTTAAGTATCAGGTTCCGACTGGTCACAACAATAATTAAATATCACTCTCTGAATACAACAAATAATTAACATTTATCTATTTTGGGGTGCACATTTTGGTGTTTGCTGTCCTTGTTTCTTTATGTTAAAAACTGGTTGCCACTGATGGCAACCAAAGGCCAAGAAGTGGTTGAAATTTTTTCTGAATGGTTGCCAACCAAGCCCCCATGAAGTGCGCCGGACTTTGAGTAGAATATTCGTTGTGGCCAAACGGCGGTACTACACTTCCTTTAGGTTGCTGGGCCCGGAAACACTTTTTCCCATTGACTTACATGGGGAAAGAATGGTCTGTAAATCGTTGGATAATTTTTTTTAAACTAAATAAACCACCCAGTATGAACACTTGTATAGCCCTTATTAAAAAAAATTGTTCCTCAAGTTGTAAAAATGTGCTAATAACGTTATTCTGAGAGTTATATCCCTCTGCATTATGAACGTGCATCTAACCCACGAGACCGCGCCGCCCGGCACGTTCATGTTACGTGTTCAGCAGGTTCAGCACTACATGCGTTTATCTTTACCCATGGATGCACAATAACAACGGACCCTTATCGTTTCACTGCCATCCCACAGAGCTGTAATAATGGATATATTGCACATGTTTGCTGTAATTCATCATTTGTAAAATATTATACTACATGGGCTGTATGATTAAATCTTGTAACGTAAATGTCGTATTAAATAAAGTTAATATTACTGACGTTAGATTAACGTCCCTGTAGCTTCTTATTGCACTAAGAAGCTTATTACACTGTATATATATATATATATATATTAGGGCCGGGGCTCGATTAAAAAAATGAATCTAATTAATTTGAGGCTTTGTAATTAATTAATCGAAATGAATCTCATTTTTAATCACATATAAATATTTGACCTGAGAACAGTGAGAAGCAATTTTTTTCACATGGATTTTAGTATACTATTGAATAATGACTGAATACATAAGCTTAAGCAACAACACTTTTTTATTTTCTTTCAAGGTGCGACTTAACCAAGACCAACAGAAAAGTGCAATTTTTGCCATAAAGTGTAGCAATAGCATATTTAGGAATATAGTACATTTCAGAGATTCAGGTAGCCTATAGGTAGGTAGACCTTCTGTAAACTATAACACTTTGTTTTTTAAGTAAAACACAATACTTTCAAGTACATTCAGAACATTGGAAACCCTGACTATTAGAAAACAACTCTCTGTTGCTTCAGAGGCCATAACAGACTTTGTTGATTTACCAACAGTTGATTTAAAAAATCTAATCAATTTCAGTCCAACTCTCAATAACCTTGGCCAAAACAATAAACAGTTCAACATAAAGTGCCAGTTGCACCAACAACATAATAAATAGTTCAACATAAAGTGTACCATTTTAAAATAAAATAAAAATGTGCCAGTGATTGACCTCAATCCCTCCTATTCTTCCAATATCCTGATGAAAAATAAAATCTCTCTGTTGCATAGGCCACTGTTTGATCAACATTTCAGTAACAAGCCCATTGGCCTCAGGATACCTCTAAGACTACTTCTTCTGCTTCTTCTCTTTCAGCCAGTTGCTGAGACAAACTATCCTGTTCACATTTTCAGAGCTCAAGGCTGCCCTCTTCTTTTGAACTATGTTACCAGCCAGTGAGAAAAGTCTCTCGCAAGGGACAGAAGTGGCAGGGCTGCCCAGATACTTGCGGGCCAGGGCAGAAAGCTGTGGATGGGCCCCCTCATGAGTGGACCACCACTGCAGTGGGCAGTCTGTCTCACTGATGGTGGGCTCTGCCCTGTAGCGGCCCAGAGCCCCGTTGGGCCCCTCTTCATCCTCTGATTCAGAGTCTGAATTAAACAGCAGGAGGCTCCTCTTCCTTGCTGGCTCCTCTATGGGATCTGGAGTGGCTCTTTCTGGTTCTTTTCGCAGCAGTGCCTCAACGCTGGTCCACACGCCTCCTAGCTCTCCTCTTGGTAGACACTTTAGGTCCTTAGAATCAGAATCAGAATCAGGTTTATTGTCACATCACAGATTTACAGAGTAAAAAGTTGGGTGAAATTCATTTTCGTACATGGTTCCCATCATATTGTTATTCCATAGAAAGAAAGAGGGGGGGCAGCGGAAAGGAGGTCAAAAAGCAAGAAAAGAGAAAAACAAAGAAAACCATTACACATGTTCCTTAAAGCGCGGGTCGAATGCTGAAGCCACCCTGAGCCATCCATGGTTGAGTGCATCTTGGCGTTGAGACAGGTCCTTTTTAAAGGCAGCCTTGAACCTCACCACATAGGCTGGGTCGTCATCTGAGACCTCCATGGTGCGGGTCAGGTGGCGGAGAGCAGGTAACACAACAGAATACGAGACATAAGTCTCACCCCCAAGGAGCTCAGTCACATACGATATCTGCAGTGGATAGTTTAGGAAAGTGATTTATTATTGTACCAATTAATAGTAGATTAAAAACATTAGCAACTTTATACTATAGTCATAGTGATATTGATATTCAGTACAATACATTTTGGAAATGCAATTTAATTTATACTGCACTATCATAGTCAATTCACAACGTTTTTCAAGGGACAGCAATGATGAATGAAACCCATTAATAAAACAGTTGATGGGTGTTTACCTGCATGGTTTAAGGAGGGTCTTGAGCCTCTGCAGTCTGTCCCACTCTGCTGTAGTCAACATGGTGAGCTTGTGCTTCTGTCTGGCTAGAGTAGCCTTCACAGCCTCTTGGTTCTTCAGCAGACGAGAGATCATAAACATTGTTGAATTCCACCTTGTGGAAACATCCTGTATCAGTGGCTCTTTGTCTTGTTCTAGTTCTGTTTGCTCCTTGTGCAGTTCCTCTGTGTTTGAGGGGCTGTGTTTAAAATGCCCCACTATCTTACGACATCTTGCCAATGTGCCTTTGAACCCGCTGTCAGCAAGGCAAACTGTGATGGTCCTTTGCAACACGTAAGCAACACACGGCATGTGCTGGAATGTGAGCAGTCTCATTGCAGCGGTCATGGTTTGGACACTGTCTGTTCCGATTGTGGTGACTTTTTGTGTGACTTCCCAGGCCTCTGCCACAGACTCAAAATCTTCTGCCACGTTTTCAGCAAAGTGCCTAGTGGTGGTATTCTGGATGGTCAATGCAAATGAGTGAAGACGCCACTTGATGTCAATAAAGTGTGCCGTCACACCGAGGTAATTTGAATTGCTTACCGAGGTCCAATTATCCCCAGTCAGGGCAACACATTCGGCTTTCTCCAATAAATTCTCTTTATCTTCCTTTTCATTGTAATAAAGCTGCTGGATTCTTTTTGTCACTGTCTTTCTGCATGGCAGCTCATATGTTGTGTCAGACGATGCAATCTGTAGTACCTTTTGCAGCCCCTTATGTTCTACCACTCCAAGAGGTCTACAGTCGAGTGCAATCCAGTGAGCCAGGAAGTTGGTTATTTTTTCAGACGTGGACTTAGTTATCCTGGCCCTGAAACCAGTAATCTGGTTGAGTGTGGGTTGGGTGTGGGTCCTTGTACTCGGAGTCGGGCTAACGTCCACGCTAGCTGCTATATGTTTTGCATTGAGGTGATACTTGAGGCTTGATGTGCTGCGGTGATATGCAAATTCCTTTTTGCATAATTTGCAAACAACTGTGCTCTTATTGACGCTTCCATCCGTCCGTTTTTTTAAAACAAAATTTCCCATCCATGGGGCCAACCAAAGCGGTCTCATCAGCTTCTTCGTTCATGTTTGACTATTGTTCACTGTGGTTTGTTGTTGTCTGAAGTCATGAACGTTAGTTGGTACTCCAGTATAATCGGTACGCCTGAAACTCATCCAGTGAGAAACGTTCCGCAGTGCAAAAATAAATGCGATTAAAATGCGTTAATTTTTGTGTAATTAATTAATCTTAATTAACGCGTTAAAGTCCCGGCCCTAATATATATTAATATACATATATATATATACATACAGTGCAATCATTCTTTCATGCTAAATGAAGCTCTGTTGCTTGGATATCACTAGATCCTGTTACAGCGTAATATAAGTACATAACGATTGATTTGCACATTAGCATAATTACTAGCTAGCCGCTAGCTGCTAACTGCCGCCTCGTTAATATAAAATCCATCATAAAAACAAGCCATTACCATGCTGTCATGAATGTGCGGTGCTGTTACGTGTACGCAAATTGACGTGCTTGATGTGAACGAGCATTTTGGTTAAAGTTGCGCATGCGCTATGAGCGCACATACGGGTACTTCTCAGGCATGCCGGGTAATCTGTGACGTTTCGCTCTCTCAAAAGTTGGGCCATTTTATCATCATGCGCCGATGAGCAACTCTCATAGGAATGAATGAGGCTCCGCCTCCCACGCTGTATCCAGTTCTTATTATACATCCATGTTGCCAACCTGGCAACTGTTACTGTCAAACCCTGTTTAATATGACTTAATAGACTGGCGAAGTCCCTCCCCTTCCGGTGGACCTCCATGGGACCTTATTTCGGAAAAATTATGTATTGATGTCAATGGAGAGAGAAAGATTATCTTTCGATCCCGTTTGAATTGTGCCACGAATTACACATATGTTTGTCAATTAAAAAGATAATTTTGCAAGTCAAAAAAATAAAAATGTGTCTTAAAACTGTGAAGTAACACATTTGTTTGTGTGAAACGCTGAATGAACTACATCTCCGGTCTAGCAGAACAACACACGTCACCAAGATGGCCGTCACTACTGTCTTGTCAACAAAACCATTGACTACCCTCACTATCACCACAATGAAACACATCCAGAAGAATGTCATGCAAAGCTGCCTGCCCGCCTGCCTGCCTTCCTTTGATTCTCTCTGAACTGCCTGGTCTTTTTAATGTTTAATTTCAACCATTTGTGCAGATAGCGTGAATTAGGAAAGATCACAGATGCTAATGTAGCGTTAGCATTTCTCCCCGGGCTTAAATTGTGTATTATAGAATGATCACACCGGTGTGACAGTACTCTTTAAAGGGTTCACGAAATATGACTACTGCTCTTACTGTTTAACATGTTGGGTTACTTAATGTTACTTCATGTTAAGGCTAATAAAAATGACAAGGCTGTAATGCTAACTAACGTGCTAGTTACTAGCTAGGTAGCTAACTTGATCCAGCCACTCCTGGTCCTTTCATCAGACGGGAAGTGAAAAAACGAGCAAGACCCATTGCTGGTATGATAACAACCTGGTACTAAGCACACAGGCATCTTGTTAAAGGGGACCTATCATGCAAAATGCACCTTTGTACATCTTTTATACATGAATATGTGTCCCCGGTGTTCCAGGGAACTCACCAAGTGTCACAAAACACAACCCTCTCTTTTTTCCTCCTTAGCCAAATCTCTAAAAAAGGGGATCTGAAAAAAACGGATCCAGATTTCAACACTTTTCTACGTCACAAACAGGTGCTCCGCTTATTGGTAAACTCTCCACCTATCAGGGGAATGAGCCACGGCCACGTGCATTGCCAAACCTCTCATTCGCATATAGGACGGATTTCCGTTCATTTGGCTATTCAAATGTTAACGAAACGGACAGACTTCCGTGCACATCGGCGGCTGTCAGATTAAAACAGTTTAATGCACTTTTAACACTCACGTACCCAGGATTCCTTACAAAGTGGGTTGACGCAGCCTGTCCTCTGGGTGCGCTCTGTGGGGGGGGGGGGGGGGGGGGGGTGTGTATCGCAGCCAGCTCCTCTCTGCCTGCCTGCCGCTGCGATCTGCCTCTATCCACACAAGCTTTCCCCACCTTTCAGAGACTTATTGCTGGGTCAAACTCTTAAGTTACAAACTGTACACATTGCATTCTTGCTAATTTGCCAAAATATGAATAGAATAAGTAGCAAGCATCGTAACAAACAGAGTCAAATAAATAGGGACAACAGCTTGTCAACTAACCATTCAGAAATGTCCTGCTGCAACCGAGATGTTTGCACCTCCACCAAAACCTCCGCTGCTTCAGGGTCAGTTTCTGGATCAAATTGATAATATGCTTGAACACATGCATTGCTCTGAGATGACATGTTTATTCCACACTCGTAATCACAGCAAGCATGGTAACGTGACTCTCGCCGGCTCATGCCCCCCTCTTCTGCAGGGGAGCGTGGTCAGCTGCGGCTCAGAATTTTCAAAGACAGGCTTGGAATAGAGCGAAAATGAGCGAAACGAGGCATAGCTAAAAAATGATCTGTTTGGTATTTTGAAAAATAAAATTTATAAATATACCTTATATAGATATGGTCATACACTATATCATTTAAATATAGCATGATAGGTCTCCTTTAAAGTTATCTTATCTTGGCCAGCACCATATAGATAGATTCTATCTATATGGCGCTAATCTTAGCTATCTCTTAGTGAAGGAAAACAGTTATGACATCACTTACGCAACTCTGGGATTTGTAGTCTTTCTGGTTGCGTATTTTTCATAGTCTTATATTTCAACAGTTTTACGACAAACTGTGACTTTTTTGACATGGAAATGATTTTTTAAGATTGACAAACATCATATTTGTAATTCATGGCACAATTCAAACGGGATCGAAAGATACGTTTTCTCTCTTCATTAACTTCAATGCATAATTTTCCGAAATAAGGTCCCATGGACCGGAAGTAGATGGGCGTGACTTCGCCACTCTATAGCTTTAAACTCCGCACACTGAGCTCTGATTGGTCAGCAGGCGGAGCTTTAAATTTTCACTGAGGAGTAGGTTTGCCGTTCAGCATAAGTTACCATGGAGATCTACCCCGGTAAGAAGTGAACCAGCTTCGTAGGACCGGAAACCCAGAGTTAACCCTGAAGTTACCTCGCTAACCAAAAATCTGGCTTCGTAGTACAGGCTTCTGTACCTGTTCGCTCTGCTATCGCGTGAAGGGTCTGCTAACAAGCGGCCAACAGAGAGGGAGACATGTCCCCCCCACTTTTCAAAATCCCGTTTGTGTCCCCCCCAAGCGGTCATCGCCACGGAGGAGTGTGTGTGTGTGTGTGTGTGTGTGTGTGTGTGTGTGTGTGTGTGTGTGTGTGTGTGTGTGTGTGTGTGTGTGTGTGTGTGTGTGTGTGTGTGTGTGTGTGTGTGTGTGTGTGTGTGTGTGTGTGTGTGTGTGTGTGTGTGTGTGTGTGTGTGTGTGTGTGTGTGTGTGTGTGTGTGTGTGTGTGTGTGTGTGTGTGTGTGTGTGTGTGTGTGGGGGGGGGTGGGGGTGGGGGTGGGTGGGTGTGTGTCACGAGCGCATTTTGTGTGAGTGCGAGAGAGCGCTAGAGAGAGAGCGCACCAGTTACGGGGGTTGTTGTTAGCATCTGGTGCTAGCTCGGAGCTAACGGAGATTAGAAGCTGTTTAAACAATAAGGAGAGTTCTTTCAGACTGAGAGGCTGAGATAACGTCAGTTTAGGTGAGGTAAAGGACTCACTGAGTGATTAGATTGTAAACTTGACTCAGTGGGTCTCAAATGGTTTGGTCATCTATGTAAACAAATATTTCCATCTATTTAATATAGTTGTAAAAAATAAGTAAAAAAATCATTCCAATGTGTACTATAGGTCAGTAAAAAATAAAAAACACAGTTGAAAAGGGGAGCGATTAGTAACATATGCATAAATAATAAGTAAGAATGCTGAGTAGGTAAGATAAAGATAGGAGAGAGGAGTTTATCAAATATTTGTTATTGGTTGTGAGCATATTCTAATGTTTTTTTGATTATTGAAATATATACAGTTCTGTTTCATATGAGTGTTGAGAGCTGTATCCCAGTTTTGCCCTCAAAGTGCACCAGATTGATGCATTTAACTTCAATTAAAAGAAACAAATCTTCCCAGGGGTGCATGCCCCCGGACCCCCCTAGACGATGTGAGGTCCACCCACAAATAAAACAGGTTCACAATGATGGGATACTAGATAAGTTTGCACACTCATTATATACACTACACATTTTGTAACACCATAGTCCCTAATATATTTGTAGAAAGGCAGGAAATGGAATTAAATCGAGAAAATGTTTCATTGCGGAGGACCCCCTGTTTTGCGTCCCCCCCCACTTCTTAAACCAAAGTTACACCCTTGATATTATCTACCTGTAAATAATAATAAAAAACCTTGATTTATAACTTAACATCTCTGTCTCTTATGTGAGTATAGAATAGCCAGCTCATTGAAGCATTATAGCACAGGCCTTTGTCAGATGGTATATTAAGCTGTTTCTTTTCGGCTTCCAATAGTTCTCTCTTTTTTCACCATATGTGTGTTTGCATCCCTGATGCCAACTTGTTCTCATGAACCTTATTAGTGAAGTGGAGCAAAAAGCCAGGTATGTTCTACAGAGTTGAAAGGTTGGGGCCAAATATTAGAGTTGTAAAAAGATTGGGAATATTAGACACCTTTTATTCTGCATCATTTTAGTAACACTTTCAGCAAAGTAGCTATTATTTATCGTAGTAATATGTTAACTTCAACATCACTTCTGTCTGTCGACTGTGTTGTTGCAGGGAGAGTCATTGTCCAAATTTGAGTATTGATGTCTAGTCCTCTTACAAATACCTTTAAATGGGTCTTTCAGAATATTCCCTTTTCTGTTTTTGTAGTGCAGTAGGTGTTTGAGGAATATTTGCAGAAAACTTCTCAGAAATCAGTTTCTCTGACTTGATGTACCATGGCAAATGGTTCTGCCATACATTTAAAACTGAGATAATGCCAGTGCCTCTCTGCTGAGCATTTTAGACAATTCCCTCAGGCCATGATCAGAACAGAGGCTCATCTCTGCCGCTCAAACTCCGCTCACAACTCTGAGTGTGACAACTAACAGAGAAGAAGAACTCAGAGGATGCTGGGAGCATTGCATCATTCTTACTGCCAAGCAAGTTTAACAACAAGGCAATTTATTTGGTCTGTCATTGTTATTCACAATTATAGGGCTTATGTGTTGGTGAGAGCTATGTTGAAATGATAAAACCATACTATGAGCAGACAGAATTATAAGGGGATTTGTGCTTGGGATGACTTTGTGATGCCAGAAATATCATTCGCACTGGAGCAGTTAAGCTGTATTTGAATTAATTGTTATATTGAAATGATAGGCAAAATGTGCATATATATATATGGATTATTCTGCAATTAAACCATGGGATTAGACTGCCAGCCAATATCTGACATCCAAATATATATTTCCTCTATTTTTACACAGCTTTGTTGAATTCTATTTGGTCAATTACGACATTCTATGGTCTGTTATTTCTCTGTAGAAGACCATGATGTTGTTGGTTTTTAATTCGAGTGATTTTGAGTTTACCGGGAAGAAAACCACAGTCATCCAATAAAATCTCTTCATAGAGTTGCATAACCTCACGTTATTCATTTATTGACTCTGAATTTGTTCTTTGGACACTAAGTCCCCTAAATAATTGATGTAGGTTATATAATCATCCTATTTTGCTCTCTGCAGCCATGTCATCACATTCTGGTGTTGCCAAATCTTTACAGTTCTTGAAATCTAAGCAGTGGTTTCGTAGTACACAAAGGTGTATGTGCTGAAGTGAAGATACAGATACACATAATTACTAAACACAACTCAATAAAAGATAAAGGACATGTATTCATATAAAACTATAAAAACAATACTGGCTCCTTGTTCATGAAACTTGTTAAAGGGAATACCCTTACAGAACCTTTTACATTTTGGAACAGATCTGTTTTATGGGGGAATACACAATATATTATTTACTACCTATATACTACATCTGCCAACCGTAGTAAATATTGTGATGCTGATTACAGCAATATTGCCTTTTCCTATAACCATATCTGTAAGGTTACATAACGAGAGGCTCTGTACCATTCAGGTTAGTTATTTATTCTCATTCCCTTTTCTTATGTATTGATCAACATTTATTGATTTTCCCTTCATTCTAAAAGAGAATTTACAATCAAAATTAGAAACTTTTACTTACAGATTTACTACCGCTGCAGGTAAAAATTGAAATGCTTACCTGTACATAAAAACATAACACATTATATAAGAGGTTTAAGTAACGAAAAACACATGCAATACATTATATGTGTATATATTTTATACACAAGTGTGTTGTATAACATTGAAACAGTTTTGATTTGTATCTCCTTTTGAAAGTCATGCAATTACCAAAGGAAAGATTTTCCTTAGACTCTTATTCATGGTAAATGATAACATGGAGGGTCTTGCGGTTTTTGTATAATACAGTGTTAATGAAGTCACTACTTGAATCTAAAAAGATTGCCCTCGTAAATCCTATATCTGTGTAAAAGGTGTGGAAAAACATGAAGAAATGTGTGAAAGCACCTTGAAACCAGCTTGTAAGCAAACCAAATCTATTTTGGCGAAGCTCCTCACAATGATTATGGCACCATGATCGCTTGTGGAAATGAGAATCCTGGAGATTTGGAGGCAATCACTGCTGGAGACACATAACAAGGCAGGCACAAGGCTCCCAGAGAGAGGGAGAGTAAAGGATAGGGAATGGTTGAGACAGAGGAATTGGTGCATAGAGGGTGACAGAGTTAAGGGGAAGGGGAGTTGGAAAGGTAATGGCAGGGAGGCTGGAGTGACAGGAAGAGGGGAGCCGCTACAACGAGGGGGGGCTGTGCGGCAGGTAGAGCCGTTAGACGAGATAAAGAAGAAATCATTCAGTCAATCAGCCCGGGCCGCGCTGCAATCTTCTGATCTCATCTGTTTTCAAGAGCAATTCTGCAGCTTATTGAGCTGTTGTGCCCCAAACAGGGAGGCTGCAATGGGGAACATTAACCCATGCAGAGCCACGTGCACTCGCTTCTCGCTTCAACGGGCTATCAAGACTACTGCTGAAATAGGGCTGCTCGATTATCGCAAAAATCATAATCTCGATTATTTGGGTCAATGATTGATATCACGATTATTAAAAACGTTTATCCATATACTTTGAAAACATCCATTTATTGAAAAAAACAGTTGATTACCCTGAACTTTGAGTATAATTCAACTGAAAAACCAATAATAATAATAATCGTTTTATTTCGATTATGTTGTTTTCATAATCGTTGCAAGCCAAAATCTTAAATGCGATTAAAATACGATTAATTGAGCAGCCCTATGCTGCAATATGAGGCTGTTCTTTATTGACTTTAGCTGACCTCCACCCAGCTATAAATACAATTTAAGGCTGTGAGCATTAGAGTCTGAAAACTCTTAAAATGTAAGATATTATATTATCTATATAAAGTCTATATATATATATATATATATATAAAGTATAGATCTCATTAATTAAAATGAAGAAGAAATTAATAACTTGTCCTGAAACTAGTAATTGATGCTCTTCAAACATTGCCCAATTCTGCTTCTTGGGGTTCTCCCTCTCCTGTAGTGTGTTTTATAGGTGTGCATTTAAATGGTCTGCAAAGGCAAAAGTCCCTGTGTTCCTCCAGAGGGACTTTCTCTTCCACACACAAAAAGATAAGATAATGAGGTTACAGTATTCACATTTGAACATGTTTTGAAGAAGGTAACACAACAAACTGATAGAATCATATTGAAACGATAACATCTGTGTAAAGGTAAGTTGTTAAATAATAAGTGTATTAAACCACCTTTAAAGTTCTGTTTAAAGTGTTTCTAATGACAAATGTGTTATTCTGTAGTGCAGCTGAAAGGATAGAATCGCGGTACATATTATGTTCATTCTGTTATTGGAAATTCCGCAATAACAAAAGTAAAGAAAACACCACAGAGAAAAACCTTTAACGTTCTATACTCACTAAGACATGGTCATAATTATAGTGTGTTAGGCTCATTTGGAAGTCATTATTGTTTTACAGGGAAGTGAAGAAAGTCTTGAACTGAACTGAATGTCCTGGTTAATGGTTTGTGGCGAATGCAATAACCTTTAAACCCCTAATGCGTTTACAATGATCCTCTCTTGAAACATATATGAGGTATTAACATTTTGCCTTATATTTTCTATGCATTTCCTCCAGATGTGAGCCGATTAGCCATTGGAGAAGCCAAGCCCACCTTTGCGTGCCAGGTGACCATCCAGTCAGAGCAGGAGAAACAGATGATGAAGTTGTACCGCAGAGAGGAGAAGAGAGAGAGGAAGAGAGGAAAAGGAGGAGAAGAATGCGAATCCTCAGATGCTGCCCTGACCTTTGACCCCCGAGAGATGAGAACTCAGCGGTATATCATCTCTCCAAACCTCGTCTTGGTCCTATTCCCTCATTTGTCTTTGTTCTCTGTTCGTCTCCACCTGTGCTCCACACCAACACCGACAAGCTTCTGCATTTCTCATGACTACTAGGTTTGAGCTTTACAAAATAATAAAAAAAAGGCACAGCCATACTGCAGCTTGTCAGATCTTTTTTCCTCTTTGGTAGAATAGTGTTTTTTTGGAAGTTTAATTTCAGGGGATGAAAAAAAAGGGCAGCGATCTGTTTAATTAAAAATCTTAGCATGACCAAATCCAGCCCAGTCTGAAGGAAAAGATTAGCAGAGAGGTAAGCCACTTTAGGACAGAACATAATGCCACACATCTGTGCCTCTCCATTTTAATCACTCACTGCACGACTCGCTCTCAAGCTAAAGTGTGGAGGCATGTGAGGACTCACGATGTGGCTGCAGATGTGACACACTGCTGATGTTTGTGAAAGGACATTTTTGATTATTCCTTTCTTCCTTTACTTTGAGAGACTTTGGAATTGTCTTCCTCTTAAAGTTCTTACCCTAGCTTTAATTTACAGATACTTTCTTTTCTTTTTATGGTCCATATGTCTTGTGTGCGGACACAGGGAGCAGGCGCTGCTGACTGCACGGCGTGATCCTATACTGAGCAGAGAGAGAGTGTACGAACGCATCCGATATCCCAACGTCTATGACTGCCATGCAGAGGCCGCAAAGACGCCTGCGTTTGTTGGTGGAGCCAAGGTGAGCATCGAATTGCTTTGAAGTTTGACTGAAGTTTCCACGTTTCAGTCTGCTTACAATCTAAAAGATTGACAAAAAAGCAAGATCTTAAACACTAAGATCTTAATTCAATATGTCCATTCATGGTGTTTTATGTGATTTGCCTTTTGGATGCAGTACTTAGACAAATGTTAGAAATAAGTACTGATTCATATATATATATATATATATATATATATATATATATATATATATATATATATATTAATGCTGTCAAAATTATCGCGTTAACGGCGGTAATTAATTTTTTGAATTAATTGCGTTAAAATATTTAACGCATTTAACGCATGTGCAGAATGGCCCGCCCCATACATCCCACCAGTGGCAGCGCCAGGGTATGGCTGGGGTAGGCTACACCCATACCAATAAATGGCTTAGCCCCACCATGAAAAATGATGTTAAAGTAAGCAAAATAAAGTCCGCCAACTCGCGCCGAGAATTGCACAGACAGCAGTTTGTAAGATTGATTTCAGTAGCCACTTGTCTGGAAATACAGAAGACCAGAAACGGTTTTGAAAACTTTTGTCACGTTAGCGTGGTGTTGTTGCAGGAAGTCCCGACGGAGAATACTTTTGCTGTAGCTGTAGTACTAGGTGCACATAACTGGTAGGCATGCGCGGCAACAATCTGAAATGCGTACCGTCACTTGTGTCACAAAGCGTATTTGCGTACCGACGTACTTGTGAAGCTTTTCCAGAAGGCGGTTAGATCACTGGACGACAATATATATATTATATGTAATATAATATATTAAATCTGAATACATTTTGCACATTTCTGCACACATGTCTTCAGAGCCCTCCACTATAATACACTGGATTTTGTAATATATTGTCATAAATTCATTGTCCTAGGTTTTTTGTGTTTTTAGGTTCTTATGTGTATTTAAATGGACAGTAAATGTTGTGTAAATACTTGTCTTTATTCTTTTTTAATACTAAATAGTTACTTTTTATTAACGTTATATTAACTACTCTTTCGACTTATTTCTTAGATTGTTTATGTTTGCGCCACCAGACACCAAAGCAAATTCCTTGTATGTGTAAATGTACCTGGCCCTAATAACGATATGGGGAATAAACATACATTTATATGAGACTATAGCTGAATTCCAACAGTGAATGACTTTGAATGTCCTACTCTGAGGGTGGTATTAGAATCCAGTTAAATTATTTCTGAGTTTGTGAGTCTCTTTTGTGTTTGTGACATTCAGATGATGCTTCCTGAGGGAATCCGCAGAGACAACACTAAGATGTATGAAGAGGTGGACATCCCACCCAACGATCCCATGCCCATCGGCTTTGAAGAGAAGCCCGTCTTCATCTCTGAACTGGATGAGGTAGGAGTGTGTGTGTGTGTGTGTGTGTGTGTGTGTGTGTGTGTGTGTGTGTGTGTGTGTGTGTGTGTGTGTGTGTGTGTGTGTGTGTGTGTGTGTGTGTGTGTGTGTGTGTGTGTGTGTGTGTGTGTGTGTGTGTGTGTGTGTGTGTGTGTGTGTGTGTGTGTGTGTGTGTGTGTGTGTGTGTGTGTGTGTGTGTGTGTGTGTGTGTGTAGTCCTATGAAAGCAGTGCTTTCCCAGCTCTACATATCAGCATGTTGAGGGACATCTGTATGAACAATAGGACTTTCTGAGATGTCTGTTGAGCTGACAGAGAGTTTGCTGTTAGCCCGAGTATATGTTGGTCCCTGTTATCCTCCATGCCAGTGAGCAGAGAGGGCCTTGGCTGTTATGGCCAGTGAGTGATGTTCCTTCTTAATGGAAGTGCTATAGCTCTCAGACGGCTGTCAGCCCACACAATGAGCCGTCAGTCTGGCTGACACCTTGACTGACAAAGCCACACTCCTATTGGTACATACGTTCTGCGCAGCCTTTACACAGCACCCACTGGGCCGTATTAGGGGGCAGTAGGCTGGAAAAGCAGGATTTGCGTCCGCTCCATCCCGAGGGGAAGAAGTATGGCAGGAGGTTGGAGGAAACTCCACACACATCATTGTCTCTGAAAGGCTCTGCTCCCATCCTGTCCGCTGAGGAGGACTCTGTAATCCATCATTACTGCAGCACTAGTGAAGATGCAGCAGTGTTAAAGGTCAGCCTTCTGTTCGGGACGGGGCCTGTTGATGATGAAGGCCCGAGCACACAATATCCCTAAACCTCAGAAGTATTTAGTCACAGCGCAGGAGACTAGTGTAACCGCTCCCCTCTCTTAGCCATCCCGTCACTCATGCTAATGGACGTGATAATAAACAAGATGTGTGTGTGTGTGTGTGTGTGTGTGTGTGTGTGTGTGTGTGTGTGTGTGTGTGTGTGTGTGTGTGTGTGTGTGTGTGTGTGTGTGTGTGTGTGTGTGTGTGTGTGTGTGTGTGTGTGTGTGTGTGTGTGTGTGTGTGTGTGTGTGTGTGTGTGTGTGTGTGTGTGTGTGTGTGTGTGTGTGTGCACTTTGCAGAGGTCTCTTAAATGGCTGTCAATTTCAATCCTCATCAGAGTGATCTTTGAGGAATTCACCATTAATCTTTCCATTGATCATGTCCACAGAGACGTGTGCTGTACATTCAAATAGCATTTATTATATATAGCAGTGTTCTAAATCATGGCTGCCTTCTTTTTGATTTAGATCCTAGTGCTTACAACTTTGGCAGGTACAGTTAAAGACACTGTAAATGAAAGTGGAGCTTCCAGGGAATCACTCCTACCAGACTGTCATATTAAGCAGCTTGTATAAATGATTTGGAATAGGGTTAGTTATTGTGGATATAAAATAAAGAAAACTAACGCCTGCGAGTTCCATATTGGATGGAAATGTACAAAATGTCATTGTTTTAAATGTAGTGCTTTGCTGTCTTCACGTTGACCACTTTGTTGAGGCTTATCAAGAAAACGATAGCTGGCATATGTTTGACTCTGTCGGTATTACCTGTGTTATCCGACTGCAGCAGGAGTCTGGTGAAAATAATTCAGCAAATGCACCAGTTTAGCTATTTGTTGGTTAAAAAGAAGACAGAATGTGAAGTAAATCCTTTGTGAGAGGTACTTTAAACAATTTGGGACTTCTACATTCCTATCTTTAAGCCTACTACTCAATTGAATACCCATTTCTGATATCGACTCGAAGGAGCACTGGGACAAAAACTCCTAATCAACCCGCATTTATTGGGGTTTTTGAAGAGGCAAGAAAATATAAAAGCAGAGAGAGATACTAACATCTATGTCTCTTTTAAGCTTTTTAATGAGGATGACTATATATGTCAGAATTGTTCTCAAAGCAATGATCTCAGTAGAAAAATGTCCCCCAATCACCCAACACTGTGTGAACCTGGTGTAAGTTAACATAGGTCATGTGTTCCACCACGTGTGTCAGTGTTAAGGCTCCACTCATGGCTCATTCACTCACTTTCAGTAGGATGTAGGTAATGGCCAACATTGAGTAGGCCTACACATTTTGTCCTAGTTTCTTTTTTACCCTTTTCTTCCTATCAACTTTTATCCTCCTGGTTTGTAAAACCATTTAGTGTAAATAATCAGCCGAATCTATGTTACACATTTAAAGGCAACTTTTAAAAGGGATGCAAGTTTTACTCTTCTTTTTGAAATATATGGTCAATAGACCTCATTTACACAAAATCAAACCTCATTTCTGAGTTAAAAAAGGAAAAAACGGTGAATGATTTCACAAAATTGACCCCAGAAGCCCACAGATTTGAATAAAACCCAAAACCTAATGAAAGTGATCATAATTGTTTTTCCAAAACGTAGTAGGCAAACATGTTATTTTTCTGGCACTACTATAAAATAAACCTTTATCCCGACATAAAAACATTGGGGAACCGGTCAAATAGGACAACAGGAAGGTTAAACCGCCGTCGTAAAACTTGCTTCGGCTTTTTCCTCCTCTCACTTTCTCCCATCTCCCTCACACAGATGGACAGTAAAATAATTCCCCAACAGGCTACGTCTCACACACTCGCTGCCTATCAAAACCAGGAGTTTAATTGGGTCCCACAAAAAACGCTGTTGCATATCAAACCGAGCGCTCCCTAAACAGCCAGAAAAACAGACAGCAGTCAGTTTCTTGGTGAAGGTGTCTCTCTGCTAGGACTATTAACAGCCCACCTCACCCACCAGGCCTCGCTGCTACCCTGAGTGGGTTCACTTTGATTCAGACTCAGGTAACTGAACCGTGTTCAAGGCTTTTGCTTTCAAGTCCTCAATGTATGTAAATGTCATCCACAGTAAAATACATTCTTGTACTTGTACAGCTCAAGCAGAGAAAGGGTTGTCAAGACACTGCACCAACATTCCTAGATATTCATCATTACCACTACAGACCAAAGAAACTCTAGGTAGAGCATATTGGAGCTGTAAAACGGCACCATATTATTATACAGTATGTCTTCCACTTACCAATTGCATTGGGTCTGCACATTAGGTACAATCTTAAGGTTACTATCTGTTCGAATGAGTATTGTAGCAATCCTGGGTCACAGTACAGTTGAGGAATTGGGGCAATCTTTTGGATCGATATAAATAAATCATTTTCGGTATTGCTTGGTCTTTTTTGTAAAAAGATATCTAAGATTGATTTAGGATCCGTCTCCGAGGAGCTCATTTCCTGAAAAGGGAATGATAAATATCACAGAAATCTGTACGATTGATTGATTTTGCTGTAGATATATATCAGTTAACAGTGTTGTGCTGTTATCAGACATTACTGAATCCCTGTCCTAGCTTCTCTTGCAAAGACTGCAACTCAAACAATCTGAATAGGAGATGAAGTAAATTCTATGCGGCTCCATCTCTGTATTCTCTCGCCTTCTGAAAAGGCTTATCTCTTTTTTAGCTCTCAGTTTCTCCCTAGCTTGTTAGCAGTTTTCTCTTCATCTTGGAAAGTCCCTGTGTAACTGATATAGATTGATATGGATCCTCTTCAGCTGAGCGATGTGAATTAGCCTCAGTCAAGCAGCGGCTGTATTCGTTAACTTAAGCCTGGGCAACTCTGGAACAAAGTGCCTCACTCTTCTAAAGCGCCAGCACACAATGCCTAATAAGTCTTTACGTGCTATTAGGAAGGCTTTGAAATGCTGGCTGACAAGTCTGACGCCCTCCCCCTCCTCTTCCCGTTTACACTGAGTGCTGATTGTCATTTATTGAAAGCTGTAATGGGGAGCAGGGCTGTGCGTGCCTCGGTACGCCTTTTAATAGCTCTGTGAAACATTAAAAGTGGGAAATGTATTAGGATGCTTTTTAACTAATGAATCAGGAGCTAGGCGTCCTGTGGTAAAAAGCCTTCCTAATTTATCCGAATAAATATGTTACTAAGTGTGTTGTGAGTAAGAGCAAGTGCCAAACTTCAGTAGTGCTGATGGAACAGACACATACACTGGATACTGTTACATTGCTGACGTGCTGAAAGCAGAATGGACACAACTGAAGGACACACTACTGAACTACTAATTGATAGGGATCCACACAAGCTGCTAAAGCATTCTAGGAAATGACACATTCCCACAGGGAAAGAGTCGGTAGAGGGAGAAGGATTAAAGGACTTAAGCTGCTACATGAGAGCCATGGTGGGCGTGGGTGTGTTGAAAAGCGCGAGTAATGAATGACTCTTCTCTTCCAAATCTCCAAAGTTGGTCTTCAAGCTGTTAGACACTTAGGTCTTTCCTATGGCATGGTTTTCTTTCTCTCTTATCAACAAAAATAATGTTTTCATTCAACAACTAATATCAATTGCCTCAACTTTCTTTGCCATTCCTCCGGCTGTGTTAAATTGCAGTCAATAAAACCAAACGCTCTATACTAAAAACCCTGAAAATGAAGCCCTTTGAGCGACTGGACAGCTTTTAGAATGAAAAGTGTGCTGAAATTAATTATCACTGACAGTAACTCACTACTAAATGAACCTACTGAAAAGTAGATTCTACATTTGTGTTAAAGCTCCCATGTCATGCTTTTCCGGTTATTACCCGTCCCCTTGTGTGTTATGAAAGTTTTTCTGCCTGTAAACCGTGTGCAGAGTCAAAACCCTTAAAGTACACTCTGTAGCGAGTAAAACTCTAACACAGAAAAGACCTCCCCAAAACGCCTCGTTGGTGAAATGTCATCATCCATTTGATTCTTCCGGGTACGTGCTTACGAAAGCACGTACCCGCAACTAAATGGGCCAATCCGTGGAGCCGTTATGTTAAGTCCGCGGAGCCGTTACGTTAAGCCCTCGCTGATTGGTCCAAATTGATCAATCCACACACACACTCAGTGCAGGCAGCTCTGCGGATTTCTCCTCCCTGGCTGCAGGCTGATAACAGACAGTTGGGATCGTGGCGAAATTCTCTCTGCAGACCCATTCTCACAGCGTTTATCAACCTTTTTCTTACTCAATATCAAGCCACACTTATTGCTTTTACTTCGGCTGTGACTTTATGTGTGCTCAGGGTGAGTTTGGCTGTGTTTCGCTGTGTATCGCTAAACAAGGAAACCACACCTCCACGGAGCTCAGCGCGATTCACAACGTGAACCAACCAATCAGAGCACACTGTGCTCACAGGGAGGGTGGGGGCTGGAGCTACTGGAGCTACAACGAGCCGTTAAAGGCAGAGAGTGAAATTCAGTGAATACACGTAGTTTACAGAGATGCTGTATGAGAAACCAAAGTGATTTGGGAAAATTGCACAGTATAAATCTATTCTAGTAGACCTCAACAATGGAATTATGATCAGTGGAAATGGCCATGAAATGGGACCTTTAAAGGAGAGAAACTGGAGAAGTCGTGCTTGCATTTCAGTCTGGATGTGTACGTTAAAATACAACATGAGCACAGCTCCAACGCAGTCCGCCAATGTTGTTATTATAAGGGGTATTCACACTGGTGTGGCTGGGGTGTCAATGGTGATGTCATGACCCAAGTAAAACCAACTGCTAACTAAACTTCCCCTAACTGAACTCATTTTTGTGCAAAATGGGTATAAGAGTAATAGAATGGTGAGGTGTGTTTAATAATGGAAAAATTATATTATCCTGAATTTATCAAGACGACAAGGGAAACATTTGGAATATGCACCGACAGCAAGCTGGAACAATGAGACACAAAATGGTAGCATGTCATGATATAAGATATGGTAAATATAGTTACAGAACACAATTATTTTTCAAATCAAGGCAATACTGAAATATATGTCTGTTTCAATGTATTGCTTTCCCCAATGTTTGAATAGGGCTGGAAAAATCCTCTTTCAGCAGACCAGACGTTAAACCTGAGTTGTGGTTAGGTTAAACTTGTATTTCTGTACAATTATTTGTAGTTTTTTAGAGGCATTTTAATTAAGCAAAATGATTTTTTATCTTATTACTTGAATAATATATAGAATATTAATTATTTGGCCCAAAAATATTTTTCCCATTGACATACATTGGGATGGGAATTCTGTTAATAGGCAGATTATCTTTTTAAAACTAAAACTACCCAGTACAAACACTTTTATAGCCAGGGCTGCACATTGGTGCGCAGGTGCGCATGCGCACCTCTGCCAAAAAAAGAGCACCGGGTCATTTGAAAAAGGCGCATTTGCGTACCAACATTGAGAGAGAGAAATATATTTGCGAGTTGCATATGAACCTATGATATGAACTCAGGGCCGGCCCTGGCGTAATAGATGTTCGCCTAGGGCGCCAGATCTGGGGAGGCGCTCTGGGAGGGAAAAAAACATTTTTGACCGCTGATGTTCATCCTAATTTTCGGTCTTGATGTAACAACATTCATTATTAAGTAAATGTAACACCCTTTTCACCCCGGTTACACTTTTCATTTGCCCTGTACGATGGGCGCTGTAAGTGATGAAAATGGGGGATGTTGGCTTATCTGGCGCCCGCAGCTCACAGCCAAAATGCGAGTGAGCGAGGGAGAGAGGGAGGGTGCACCGGTACCAGCGCTGTTGTTATTAGAATCTGGTGCTAGCTGCTTTAACGGATATAAGAATAAGACGTTTCTACAATAATGTGGAGGGAGAGTCCTCTCCAGTCAGACTGAGAGGCTGATAACTACAGCTCAGTGAGGCAAAGGACTCTTGAGTGTTTAGATACCGGTAGTTAACTTTAGTCTAAGTTCAAACGGTTTGGTCACAATTTATGTAAACACATATTTCCAAGGCACTCCTTTATAATTATTGGGATAAACAGGTTTGAAATCATTCCAATGTATACTAGGACAGTAACCAAAAAATAACCTTTAAAACTGGAGAGATAAAAAGAAATGCATAAATAAATAAATGTTAAGGTAAAATAAGATATGAATGAACAACATAAATAAAATAAGTTACATTTATTTGTTATTGGCTATGGTAGGTTATTGGTTATGTTCACATACTCATTTGATGACATCCACTTTTCTAAGATGACAACAGAGACTTTCGACCCAAAACCAGCTGTTGACTTGTGGATGCAAGCAGCTAATCGCAGATCCCAGAGAGAAAGAAGTAGGCCTCCATCATCAGCTACCATGTCTGACAGAGAGGAAGACAGTGAGGAGAACAGTCAGGAGGGTAGTGGTGACAGCTTGTAGGATTACTGGTCGTGCTAATGTTGTCTTGTGTTCACCTCTGCATGTGTGTTCTGTGTTCACCTCTGCATGTGTGTTCTGTGTTCACCTCTGCACGTGTGTTCAGTGCCGTGTGTCTGGCAAATAAAGTCAAGACCCCCTCAAAAGATACGGTTTATTTCATTTTAAGGATGAGCACCAAGCAACATCTCCAGGTGCTCCTTTGAGAACCAGGGCAAAAAAGTTATGCGCACCCCTGTTTATAGCCCTTATTTATGATTAAGGTCTAAACAAATTAGAACATTAACAGCTGAATCCAGAGTTATTTTTTCTCTCCATTCTTTTGACTGAGCCGAGACCAGCCGTGACACTGCAGATTGGAGGTGGGGTTTAAGGAAAACCCAAATGCATGTGCTTCACCCACCACTGAGCAACTGTCCAGTGGCGGCTGGTGGAAATTATTTTAGGTGGGGCTATTGTAATGGTGAATAAACCACACAGGGAACATTTTGAGAAATGACCCCTTAAATTATGACTTCTGGTGATGTTAGAGGTATGAGAAGAGTGATCAATACCTCCATAATCTTCAGTGTGGTTAGCTATGAATCTTCCAAAACTTCCAAATACCTTGTCCTGGACATAGTTTCTACAGTAAACTGTGCAACAGTACAGTAGGCCCACACAAACTGCAGAACACCGGTTCTTTGGGAACACTCAAATGATTTAATTCCCATTTAAAATCAGGAGACTAAACACGAACATTATATGCAGACACAGACGTGGTTCAGAAACACAGAAATATTAGAAAACAAACCATTAAGGCAACAAATCTAGTTTGATGGATGCTGTCAAAACTCAACTACAATAATGTGTGTGTGTGTGTTTATTTATCACGGGCACATAGTATCTGTCCCCGGCTGTTTGAAGAGCAAGCATGGGAAACAAAAGACAGCGTTTACCCGTTTGCATCCAGCTAGTCACACACACAGTTACAATCACACTCCCTGTAATTGAAATAATTAATAGATAGTTTAGCTTCTCACCATAATTTGCTGTGGCCCACTGATGTTAACGATCGCAACTGAAAGGCTGCCTGTCAAACGTAAACATTCAGCCACGTGACTCGCAAACTCTCGCGAGAGTTTTACACAAGACGGATCCTTTCTAGCCATAACCAGACTGCACATGACGGTGATCATCAGATTTGACGACGCTGATTGGCTGAAATTATGTTTCGGAGGCATAATTTAAAGATAGACATCGTAACACAATTTTAAGCGAGATTTTATTGTAGATTTGTAGATGATACCAATTATATAATATTTACCTTGTTCATTAAAAAAAATATATATATATATATATATTAATGCTGTCAAAATTATCGCGTTAACGGCGGTAATACATTTTTTGAATGAATTGCGTTAAAATATTTAACGCATTTAACGCATGTGCAGAATGGCCCGCCTCATACATCCCACCAGTGGCAGCGCCAGGGTATGGCTGGGGTAGGCTACACCCATACCAAGAAATGGCTTAGCCCCAACATGAAAAAAGATGTTAAAGTAAGCAAAATAAAGTCCGCCAACTCGCGCCGAGAATTGCACAGACAGCAGTTAGTAAGATTGATTTCAGTAGCCACTTATCTGGAAATACCGAAGACCAGAAACGGTTTTGAAAACTTTTGTCACGTAGTGATGGTCTTCTCAATAGAACATCTTTGATAATGTCTTCTGGCCAATCAGAATCAAGATAACGGCGTGGTGTTGTTGCAGGAAGTCCCGACGGAGAAAACTTTTGCTGTAGTGTAGTACAGGGGTGCACATAACTGGTACGCAGGTTATGTGCGTAATCTGAAATGCTTACCGTCACTTGTGTCACAAAGCACATTTGCGTACCAAAGTACTTGTGAAGCTTTTCCAGAAGGCGGTTAGATCACCGGACGACAGTGTCGGTCTCTGTGTGCACAGACAGGGCTGCTGTTAACGTCCAAAGAAATAGAACAACAGATCAATTACTCTCAACAGAAACCGTTGAGAGTAATTGATGTATGAGCCTGTTTCTAATAAAGATCTATGTCTGTAGTTGAGCTAGATAAAGCTATGTCTCTAAACATATGGGAAAGGTGCACTTAGGAGCTCGGAAAGATGGTGTAATGTCTACTACTGTCTGTGTCAGCATGGTTAAAGGTGTGCAGAGTGCTTGTGTCTGCTTCCGTGTGTTCCCCCATCACAACCCTTCACTCATCATCCTCTGTTCTCCGGGCTGTCCACAGATTGCCCTGTCCTTTCCTGTGCAGGAAGCAGCCAGTGTTTAAGCACAGGCCTGCGAAGATGATGCAGAACTGAACAGCCCTCCATCCATAATTAATCCACTTTAATTGCATTTCCTAATCCAGTTTTGATGTGGTTCCCCCCACAGCACCCAACTGTGGTTCTGTGTGTTTGCTCAGACTTGCTAAGCAGAAGCTGTGAGTCTCCTTTGAAGGATTCCAGGGTTCAGGACCTTTACAATCCTCTCTGATGGAGAGGCAGAACTCTCAAAAGTACTTTACGGTGAGAATCTACCTTTAATCTGTCAATCACTGAACAAGCTGTGTGCTTTCTGCTGCCGTCACTCTTTAAATTAGACGTCCGGGTGCCCAATCTTAATTTAATTAATTGTTTTCTCATTAAACTTACTTTATAGATAGACACTAAACATTATATACAATATAAATTCAGATATTATAGAACATTTTATTCATATTAAACAGGCCGCAAACCACTTCACGGCGTATACTGCCACCTGAAGTTCCCGGCCGGAAGTCCCCGGAGTTGGGGACTGGCTTCAGTAGAAGCTGCTGGGACTCCCAGCAGCTTCTACTGTAGCCTTCCGAGTAAATCGCCAGAACGCCGACACCTCCTCATCACTCCACCACTCCCATGTTTTTTTTTGTGTTGCCATAAGTTATTCTCTCTCCGTTGGTGCGTGGGGCTAATGCTAATAATGCTAATGCCAGCAAATACAATGGTGGCTTCACAAAACTTTTCAGAGTTTTACGGGGCGTGGTTTACAATTCACCCAGCCAATATAAATTGGTACTTTTTTCTCCCCAGTATAGTACCACCTCTCTAGCAGGGACTAAAAAAGGGGGTGAAAGTTCTCGGAACTAAGTTGGTTTTGCGTTCACACAGTGGTGTGAACGCAAAATTTAAGGCACTATCGGAACTAAACGGGAAAAGTACGGGTAAAAGTACTCCGGTGTGAACGCGCCTAAAGATGATACTTTACGAAGGTAGTCGATCTAACTAAAACACATCTTCAAGTCTTTATTGACATTGGGACTCCCTTGTAAGGACATGTTGTCATTCTGTCTAAAATGTTTTATCTAGATTTATTTTTTCATTTGAATCTATGATCTCTAATAATCCCTAAAAATAATCCTATAATTATCAAATACTGAAATTAATCGGCGTGAACTTTGTCTTTTAGTGCTTCTACTGTAGATGTGTTCTCAGTTTAGGTACAAGGAACCATCAACTACTATATCCATGCAAGACTCGCTCTTCAAAAGATTGTTTTTAGTATTTAGAGAAAGCGAAATCCATCTGTATTGTAAGTGCAGCTACTTGCTGTTATACTCAACCTGATATTAGGGGAACTTCAATTGTTACAGCCATAATTACAACTATATACTGTATATTACCAATGCTGTAGGAGGTGTTACTGGCAACTGGCTTTTGTCAATGAAGCTGTTAATTATACCAACAGACTGAGGTAAAAATTGATACTTTAAGTTGTTTTATAGTTTATATTCCATTGGCTGTTGTCTGAATTATATGCTCTCAGTTTAAATTGAGACAATAGTCCCGTTCTATGTCATTTGGATGTTTGGAAGGATAGACCAATGATGGATCCAGAATGATGTATGTGACAGAGTTGTCTTCATTTCCAAGTATAACTTCAAAGCACATTATCAGTTATGTTCTATCAACTTAAACGTGCCACTTGTTATGAGCGTAATTGCACATGTTTTTATAAAAACCTATGGTTATAAATGCATCGTTTAAAGTATTTATACCAGAAACAGGTTGAGTTTAAAATACCTAACATGATATTATGTTAAGAAAAAAAGTCACAGTAACATAGTCGTTACAGATTATGTAAATGATACGTTTCATGTGAGCTGCAGGGTGGGCTGTGTGAAGTTCTGGGGGCCCACAATGCTTCAGGGCTTCTTGTGCAGGTGCATATGGATGGAATGATGGATTACCTCGCTCTTTGCTATCTCCATCCTCCTCCCAGCTCGCCCCTCTCTTCTCTGTGCTCTCTTCTTCCTGCTGCTGCTGTTCTTTAGGGAAATGAATGGGCTTCCTGTTTGCTGCATCCGCATCTCACTCTGTCAAGCTCCACCATACATCCGCTGCGAAAGGCTCTGTGTGTGTGTGTGTGTGTGTAATCAACACACACGCGGATGCATAGGATTGGCTCAGGGTGTATGTCTGCAGTTGTGTTTCCGACTGTGTTCGCGGGGGTGTGTTTGGCCAGGTCATTTAGTACTCTGCATGCAGGCTTGGAGCAGGCTGATAAGCTGTTTGCAAAAAGTGGCAATTAAAAGTTGATCAGCCTGTCAATTCAAATGGAATGAAATGGAACCAGAAAGTAATTAAAAGGATAGCATGAAAATGACAACAATTATATCTCTTAGCTTCCTATTACCGATGCACAGAGGAATTTAATTAGTTTAGAGCTCATATAGTGATTTATACAGTAAACACACAATAACAGAAAACAGCAGCAACCACAAAAAAACTGGTGGCAGCTCACACAAACTGGCCATCTCAGTATCAGTGTTAAACCTACAAACAGGGAGGCCAATGGATATGGACAACACTGGTGTTTAGCTGCTGCTGCTGTTGAATCATTAGTGTGATCTATGTGGGTCCAATTAGTGTGTTTTAAGTGGTTGGTGGATTGGTGGGATACTCCCAGTCCTCCCTGTTTGCACATATGGCCGTAGGCTGTGTATCCGCTGTGTTAATGAGCCTGTCAGCTTCCATCCCACTCAGCATTGGCCCAAGATGGGCTGATGGGCATCTTCTTATGCACACAGTATGTGCTGCTGAGAGCGGCTGCTTACGCTTTATAGACAGAATACAAAGCGAAATCACTCAACTGTGTGTATTTGTTTTTACAGAAACATTGGCTGTTTCTCTTCTCATATACACAGATCGCTCATCACTGCACTATCTTTCTAGTCTAGAAAATGTTGTGTAGCAAGTCCCGCCGGAGCCAGCTGGGTTATAGAGATTGGTTCTGCCTCAGAATCAAACAGCTGCTCTCATTAAAAACTTTATTTAACTCTGCTGCTGAAAGGTTGACCACAGATGTGTATGGTCCTATATTAGCCAGCTGGGCTCTGCAGAGCTTGCGCTCCATGTTTTAAATGCTGAGGCCTTGCTATAAAAGAGGGGTGCTTTTGTCTAAATCTTATCTGGAACCTTCAGCTGCAATGATGACGATTGATTTGCAATAATACAGCCACAAAGCTATAATAACTACTGCATGTTGGAGTTGGTTTTAGTTTCAGGCTTCAGAGAGCTGATAGTGAGAAAACGCTCAACTGGATTTCTATTCTTTTAGTGCTGTATTTGGTTAAAAGAGTAAAAAAACTGGACATCTTTCTTGACCTTGTCACTTTTCCTTTCTGTCTTATGATTGAATGTGATCACCTTTTTACTACTTTAGAATCTTCACGTCTGAAGAAGGTTATACTCATTTTGTTGCAGATAAGCCAAGGTCCTTCAAGTCAATATAGAAAAATATGCTGAAAATGGACGTTTTAATACTAAAATGTACCTGAACTTCGCTCTTTGATTAAGTGCGTTTAACATCAATTTTAAGAAAAAAATGCATACTGATTAGTGCACTATTGCTTCCTGTTGATGTAAATGGTCTGCAAAGGCTAACATCCCTGTGTTTCTCTGCCACACACTCCCCCCCCCCCCCCCCCCTGCCTAAAACGCCTCCATTGGACTCCTTTGTTTACTTCCTGAACATAATGACATCACTATGTGACTTGTGCTTTTATTGGCAATCGCTCCAACACATTTTACGTGCAGAGCAGACTGGGCTCTGGTTTCAGACAGAGGGTGAAAAGAGGTGCAGTATGAGAAAAATAAAGAGCTTTTTGAACATTAAAGCATGGAGACATGTCACAGTAGAGACACTAAATACTAATATGGACCTGAACATATCCATAACTTGTCCTCTTTAAAACACTTTAATTAATTAGCCTTACTTTCCTGCACTATGTAGAAAGAGCACCTTGCAGTCAATGAAAAGTAGGACAGATTTAGCACACGGTTCTCCGGCCAGAACCAGGGTTCTCCCTATACTGTATGTAACTAAAATGATATGCATTTCACTACAGTACCTCCCTCCCCACAACACTGACATCACACCCTCAAGAAAAAGTTCTGTCAGGCACAACTGGACCTCCGATTGGAAGATGTGTCTACCTACATTACCATAACAATGAAGCCAGAGAGGTTTTAAGGAGATAATAAAAAAGCACTGAAGATTTCCAAAGATCATTAAATGATGGCAACTATCTATTTACAACATGTGTGCTTTACCTCAAGGTGAATACTTGGGCAGGCATACATTTACATGAATTAGCATGTCTAAGGAGTTTGGGGACGCAAGCTTTTCGTTACAAACAGACAAAGTCGATAAATCAAAATGAGGGCCAGCCGCTCAAGTGATTGTTGTGCCTCTGCGGTCACCTGAGAGGCACAGGAGTGAGTGTGCAGAAGCTTTGCAAAATAGGGTGAAGCTCAGTGGTCCATAATTCAAAAATGAATATTTATAAGTAGGAACTCATTGGACTTGGCCTTGGGGGGAATGAATGACTAGAGACGAGGAGAGTGGAGTCACATGCCTGGGTAGAAAGAGTAGAAGAAGACCATTAGTCATTATGAAGAGACTGTGCTTCAGTGACATTCACACTGTACCTCAACTTGTTACTTAGTGCTGCATGTGGAGTTTGAGACATTTTGAGGGATCTGTTTTTTAAAAGTTATTGTTAAAAATAATAATAATTGAGGCCACGTGTGAAAAGTAAGCGTGCAGTTCTCTGTTCATATTTATTCTCCATTCCCTATAAATGTATAAACTAAAAGCATATTGTGTATATTTATTATTTAACTATGTCATTGAATGAATGGCAATTTAAAGATACTAAATATTTCTTCTTATTATTTTAAAAACTGAATGGTATTAATAGTTAATGATGGGCAATGAGAAGTCAAACTGACTGTTGGCACTTAAATATTGTCATTGAGTGGGTCATTGTATAGCAGGCTGAAAAGGCTTTGTAAAAGTTATTCAGAATTTGTGATCATTCATGGTTGAAAAAAGAAAATGTTATTAAATTACAGCAACAAAAATAATCTGAAAAAACATGGACATCGGTTTCTGAATCAGCATTGGCCAAAGCGTTATTCTGAACTTCGGTGTCTTCTGAGATATTTGCAGTCGGTGCGTCCCAGGTAGGGGTGGGCATCAAGAACCGGTTCCTCTCTCAATGCTCTGACTCATCCTGTGATCCCAATAGCTGACAGGGCACAACCTGCTTGCAAAGGGGGGAACACCAGTAACCTGAAATCATACTCATACACCAGGCTATACATCTGAGTCAGTGCAGCGTGTTTGACTGCTTTAACAAGTGGCTGCTAACGTTAGCGATACACCTCCATTTACAGTACAGCCTGTTGGGAGAATAACACAAGAACAGACAGACACAGTTTGTACACGGGTGTCATTAGTTTGCCCAGTCCTCTTAGATACAGTTGGTGGTTTCTTTAGACTGCTGGGGAGACGATCAGTAATGAGAGATGTACTTCTCCAAACGAAAGTCAACATGTCAATTTTCTTCATTTAAAATCAGTTGAATAATTAATTGATTATGTTTTTGGGGTTGGCTGAATAATACAGATCCCAGTTCTTTTTGGTATCTATTATTGTTTGCCTCTGAAGTTAATAACTGGAAGTTAAACACAATGAAGCAACACGTAGGATCTAAAAACAACAAAATAACTGTTGAACCTGAATATTTGTTCGGGTCTTTTCATGCAATGTCTTCATCTTTTTTACAAAGTGTGTATTAAAGTGTTGATAAGAGAATTGATGAATACCGGTTTCGATAAGCCTTCGGTATGGATACAATCCTAACAATACCCATCACCATGGGTGATGTTAGCATAGCAACCGAAGCTAAACTGACTATCTTGACTACTTGTTGCTATCCTATTGTGACATAAGCCGGCACATTTTACCAGCGTATTTTACCTTATGATTCTACTTGTGATAGTCGGACATGACAACCTGTGCAGCCCATGTATTGATTCCATCCGATAGCTGCTAAAACAAAACGTCTGCCTGCTCTCCACAATGATCAATAACAGCGAACGGATGGTCAAAGTAAGGCACAAATACACAGAATCACACGAAGCCTGGTTAGTGATACCTGACTTTATAAAGTGTGTTTTTTTAATAAGTGTGTGGTCGCATTCTAGTCACTTTGCTCAGCGCTACTGCTTGTTACAACTTTCATTTGTCGTACTACTCGCCATAAACTGTTCTTGCTCAGGTTGATCCCGCCCCTGCCCCTGACATAAGCGTGGCGTATGCGGTTCTTGCTTCTAGACCGACCATTTTTTGGTTCGTAAAAAGCACCGGGTTTTGGAGCTTAGAGGCGGCTCCACTGCGATGTGAACAGAAAAAAACTGTGCTTTTCAGGCTCTAGCTCCGAACCGGCCCTGGAACCACGTTGTTGTGAAAGCCGCATAATAAAGTTGCTATTTGATGCATTAATAACCTCTTCCTCCCTACTGGGCTGTGGGGCCAACTTCCGAACAGCGCCATGCATATCCTCGGCTGACATGCACTCTTTCATTATTTCTTTCTATGAGTGTTGGAGCGAAACGAGGGCAAGAGGAAAGTGATGACATCGTTCTAATGAATCCTTGAATAAATAATACTGCTGTCTAAGCTTAAGGCATCCTACACCAGCTCTTAATGGGAGAGAGGTGGAGAGAAGGGGGAGCAGGGAGGGCAAATTGATGGAGAAAAAAATACATATAGCCCTAACCTGGAATTACAGTGACATGTAATGCGTGAAATTCCAACACAACCTGTGTATATCATTGGGCTCTGGATTTACTGCTACTTAGCTTTGTTCTTAATGTTGGCTATGTTAGTTTTTCCGAGTGTAGTTCATTTTAGTCGGTCACGACCAAAAGGTTGTCAAACCTCCACAGGTTTAATATTTATTTCCAATGTTTATACTGTACATACACAAGTTAAATCATGAGGCCACTCACCATAACCATCCTCAACTACACCATAAAGACAAAAAAATAAAGAGGGAATGTGAGGACACATCAGTGTCCTCAGGTTAAGGTAGTCCATGGCTGGACACATTGAATTTTTTTCTTAAAAGAGACTCAAATTGTATTTTACTACATCTCTGAAACATAAAAAAAGTTCTAGTTCCGCACATCAGCTCTTAACATTATTATTGACCCTGGATCCTTTTTAAAGATGTCCACTATTCCTACACTCCCTCAATTATGTAAAAATATATATTTGCACTCATCTGTGTTTATGCAAGCACAAGCTTTAAATTACATTTTTTAGAACCACACTGCTTTTATATACACTCACCATCCACTTTATTAGGTACACCTTGCTAGTACCGGGTTGGACCCCTTTTTGTCATCAGAGCTGCCTTAAAGAGCATCTCGCAGGTTTTTTTTTTTCTACATTTATGCTTAAACTTGCTTGAAAATTACAATTAAAAAAAGTGAATGTAGGATTTGATATGTTTTACGAGACATAAGGGCAGGAATTCAGAGGGAAAGGAGCAATTTTGAGCTCTGCTCTTAAAAACTGCTTTTTTTTAAGGTCATACGTCAAGCGCATCATATTACATTGCAAAGGGTAAACATCTCCGCTCTCTGACCGCGGGTATAGTTAGTAGTTGCGTTGAGTTGAGCGATTGTGTTTTAGTGAGCTGGTATTAGTCGGTAGTTTTACATTGTATTTCACCATTTGTAATCATGGTGCAGTATTGTGTTTGTGCAGGTTGCACAAATACCAGCCTGTCAGGACATCGAGTCCACAGTAAAAAGGACCGGAGCTAGCGTTCGCTCCTGGGTGCGTTGTGCATCCACCTCCCTGCAGCACATACTCTCCACAGCTTTATCAGGAAACCGTATTACTTCTCTCTCCCCCCCTTCGCCGCTCTCTCTCTCTCCCCTCCGGTACACGGCACCGTAAGACGTAGTGTGGAGTTGCATTAGGTAACGCTGTGGTGGCTGTACTGCTCCAGTCGTCTCCGTTGTTTTTGTTTGTTTCCCCCTGTCTGTGTTGTTTGTGTGTGCGTGGTGGCTGTCACTCCTGGCTCCCGGCTCAACCTCCACTCACCTGCTGCAATCAGCTGTGCACCCTCCCCGACTACACACCTGCTTTCCATCAAGCCATTTACAACGACATATCAACGGAGGCTCCACAACCTTTCTCCGCCAGATCGTCAAGTATAAGCCGTATCTCGCGTCTCTCCTCCGCTACACAGCACCGATGCTCACAGTGTGGAGTTGCATTAGGTAACGTGAGATACGGCTGATACTTGCGCATTAGTTTCTGTTATGGATCAGTATCAACAGTCCTGCCAGTAACGTTACTATATTATCAAAGCTACTTTAGTTATTGCGTGATATATGATAGCTAACTTCACAATGTTGTGATGTGACGTTAGCTAACATTCTGTAGCTAACGCCGGTCACTCACCAAGATAGCTGCCCAGTTCTCCACTGGTTCTCCTCACACCACAGCTCAATTTCTCTCCGATGGCCCTTATTTCTTCTAATCCTTTGCTGCTCCTGGTCTCTTGGACGCCTAGCAGGCTCATAATTATAAGGTTGTGGTCCGTCATATGCATTCGAATATTCGTGTTCAACTTCTTCTGTGTCTTCCGTGTCGAAACTAGCATTGGGATCCATGTTTATTAATACGTTACACCGGCCGCTCTCCCCCTTGTTTCCCCCATGTTACGTCACACGCGGGAGGTCACGTGTCGAGTCTTTTTTATGCGGAAGTGAACATTTCTTACAAAAACGACGACAGATGTCACTGTAGTGTATATTTCTGTATATTTTTTTGAAAATCTAGGGTATTCATCATTTTCCTACACATTTATTCACAGGTGTCTTTAACCTGGAAGTTGCTCTTTAACTCTTTGTGGCATAGACTCAACAAGGTGCTGGAAATATTCCTATGGGATTTTGGTCCATATTGACATGATAGGATCACGCAGTTGCTTCAGATTTGTCGGCTGTATATCCATGATGCAAATCTCTGGTTCCACCACATCCCAAAGGTGCTCTATAACATTTCGATCTGGTGACTGTGGAGGCCGTTTGAGTAAAGTGAAGTCATTGTTATGTTCAAGAAACCAGTTGGAGATGATTTGAGCTTTGTGGCATGGCACGTTATCCTGCTGGAAGTAACCATCAGAAGATGGTTACACTGTGGTCATAAAGGGATGGACATGGTCAGCAGCAGAACCCAGGTAGGCTGTGGCGTTTAAACCATGCTCAATTGGTACCAAGGGGCCCAAAAGATGCCAGGAAAACCCACAGCATTACACCAGCACCAGAATCCTGAACCAGCAGGACGGATCCATGCTTTCATGCTGTTTACTGGAAATTCTGACTGTACCATCCATGTAGCCGCAGAAATCGAGACTCATCAGACCAGGCAATCTTTTTCCAATCTACTATTGTCCAGTTTTGGTGAGCCCGTACAAATTGTAGCCTCAGTATCCTGTTCCTAGCTGACAGGAACCCGGTGTGGTCTTCTGCCGCTTGATTTGAAATACAGAAGGAAAAAATACAATTAATCAGGAAGTTGTGAATAGTGGCTGTGCTGTGGCTAAACAGTGATATTGACTTTGTGTTGTTTTCTAATGTTATCAACCTGAAAATCCAGAGAAAATTAACCTGTCCTTTTAAGTCAAGGTTGTGAGCAACTGTTTTAAAAAGATTTAAATAGAGAAAAATAAAGGAATTTAGTTTTGGATGTGTCCTCTGTTGTCTTTTCAAGTTCATGGAGACATCGAGGGAGAGACAAACAAAAAGACAGTTTTAAAACCATTGAATTACTTGGAGGATAATATCTGATGCTGCAGTATAACTAGTAGCTTGTTTGCCTCTGGTCCGTGCGCGTGTGCGTGCGTGTGGCAACAACTGTCCTTCACAGTGGCCATTTCTCCACTTATCAGAGGCAGTTTGAGATTAAGAGCCATCAGCCACACGTTGCCATAGCGAAGGGAGATGGAAGGCAGCTTGAGTGACAGCTGAATCCACCACACACTTTTCCAAATCCTTCATGCTATCTTGATGCTCTGCTTTCTGTGCATGCACTTCACACACGCTGGCTCCGGCACTGACACATACTGTAAACCATCACCTGTCCGTGTTTTCACGGGGGGGGGGGGGAATTGGTGCAGTGTGTTACTGTGACAGAAAATACGCTGGCCAATGGGAGCAGGTAAGAAACCAATTGTGTTGAGCTGCCTGCCAATCAGTAATGGCGCTGAGTAGGGGTGTCACGGTTCGGTTCAAAAAAGTTTGCTGTTATTTATTTTTAACAGTAGTGCAAGTTTTGGTATGAACATAAGGAACTCTAACATTTGGAATCATTAACTGTATTACACAGTTAAAAACAAACCACAAACAGTAACACACACACTCAGATGGCCATATTATTTATAATGTCAAACAAAAAGGTTCAATAAGCTGTACAACTAAAAAGAATGTCTTGAAAATATTAAAATAAATAATGAAGTGTTTCAATCACAATCAATAAAAGGCAATACAGAACTGTATAACATCTCCTGATGTCAAAATATAAAATAAATACAATGATAAATATAAAACAAAATAAAATATGTAGGCCTACCTTTAGGGGCAATGTCTAAAATGTGTAATTACCTTGTGAGTGTGTGAGGCCATTATGTCTAAATAAAGGTACTCAATCTTTACTCTATTTTCAAGTTTTTCCTCAAAAAGATGAGTTTGTCTACGTTGTCAGTAGTGAGGGCAGATCTGTTTGCGGTAACTATGTCACCTGCCGTCGAGAAAACCCTCTCGCTGGGGACTGAGACTGACTCCGAGGTGATTGAGCATGTTTGACGTGTTACCACTAGCATACCGCACCGTGTCGAACAACGCCGACACACCGTCCTCGTCCGATCAACAACTCGCACCCCATCATTGTTGTAGTCCACAGGGAATGTTCCCACACACCTGATTTAAAAGAAGCAGTTGGGTCTTCTAGCTCCTGTGTGTTGTGTGAACTCGCCATAGCTACTAACTTTTCTTCTTCATGTATTGTGTTCGTTTTGTTGTGTTTTGTTCTTGTTCTTCATTTGTTATACGGGCGGCTGGCTTTTAGGCGCAATACCACCCCCTGGATTATAAATAGTGTAATGGATACTGCCCTTAGTGACAGACTTTTTTCCCACTCGTTAAAAAAGGCGTATTCGCCGTGTGACTGCATGTGCCGAACCGTGACGTCCGAACCGTGACGGTACGGGACGAATACCCCTAGCGCTGAGCGTTATGCCTTTTTTTGTATTTGTTCTGCCCAAATGAAGCTATTACCCAAGGGGTTTGGGTCAGTTCATCACCAATTTCTATAAATGCTTAAGTGAATTCCCAAAGAAAGATGACATACTGTATATATATATATAAATAAAGGTTTATACAAATGATACATTGTAAATGTAGTAGCCTAAAATGTACTGTAAAAGGTTTATTATTGAGATTATTAAGTGAGTCTGTAATTGTTCTCAATTTAAATATTACTGAAATTAATTTTGAATAAAAAAAATATAAAAACAAAACATGCAAATTGCATTGTTATCAAATGGGAGGGGGGGCACTACTTATAATAATAAAAGCATTTTCTTTAGCTTTCATGAGGACCCGAAAGCAAGCTGGTTCCTAATTTGAGAGTATTACGGTTTAAAAAATATTAAAATGTTTTGGAATTCAATTATTTAAAGAAGACGAAAGTATTTTTATTGTGAAATATGCTATACAACTTCTATCAACCTGCATAAAATGTTTTGCATTTTCTTTTTGTGTCTTTATTTATATCTATACTGTTAAATAAAGGCAAGATATATGACTTCAAAAGTGAGTTATTCCTTGCTATTTCCTTCAGATTCCTGCATGCTGCCTCTGTATTGCAGTGAAGTGTTCGTCTTTACTCATCCGTTCCTCCCTCTGTGTGTCAGATCGCACAGCTGGTGTTTAAGGGCATGAAGCGTCTGAACAGGATCCAGTCTCTGGTGTTTGAGACGGCCTACAACACCAACGAGAACCTCCTGATCTGCGCTCCCACCGGTGCTGGCAAGACCAACATCGCCATGCTGACCGTGCTTCATGTGATCAACCAGCACCTGCAGCCCGGGGGGGTCATCAAGAAGGACGAGTTCAAGGTATGTCACACACACACACACATTTCAGGTTCAGCATATTGGGTTGCTTAATGCTGTTACAGTGGATATGATGCAGTTTGCTTACATCTAATTCTCTCTAAGGGCCTAAGTCCACATAATAGCTCCTCTTTTGGCAGACAGGCTCTGGGCGGTTGTGTGCAGATCCTCCTCCCAGTGTTTCATTAAAGAAATATTTGTACGGTTTCTATGACAATGATATCTCCACAACATATCACTGCGTTTTGTTTCACCGTTACAACCAACTTGATGCCGATGCTTGCTCTCACCCATTTTTTAAATTTTGTTATTTTGTGAGTTTGGCACCCCTGCCATAGACAGTCTGTGGTTTGTACATTTCTAACTTGAATCCAGTTTCTGAACAGATATGAGGAGCTGTGAGCTCTGTGCTGTCGCCCAGGCTGCTGTTTTGGTTTTCTGATTCAACATCAGTGACGTTAGGCTGAGATTCTCACCTCTGGTTGCCGCAGACAGCTTCATGCCAATTTGTCATTCAAGTTTAAAAAATGTGACTTTTGCGAATGACGCAAAAGGACATACAAATGACATTTGCGCCTCGTCATTCCCGTCTATTCACGTTTTTGCAAATGACTTCACTTCGTCTTTAGTGTGGATGAACTTCACAACTAAGTCTGACAGCCGTAGAGGAAGCTGTATATGGCAATACAATTATAAAATATAACGAAAGCAATGCTCACCAAATCCGCTCAGCCGATCTGCTCTAACAAATAGACTTTTTGGTCTTTGTTATAATAGTTTCTGTATGAAAAACACAACCAAAAACAAGCGTACCCCAATATTTCTTTGAAAATATTTTCAACTTGAAGCTTTTTGAGCGCAAAAGAAAAACCGCTGGGTGCATTTTCTCGAGGCGACTGCATTCAATGCCATGCAGTCTGGCCTTATTGGACACAATTGAAATAAGATGCTGAGAAAACCTGGACTTACTGTATGTAATATGTCTGATTATCAGGCTAAATCACAGTCAGAGTTAAAGAGACTTTCTGTCTAAGATTGTCTGCGATTACTGCCTAATATATCCAGTGATACTCTACCCAGCGCCTCTCAACAGGCCTCCTGTTGATTAAGCATGCTCCTTGCTGAGTCTCTCACACCCCCTGCAGAGAGTCACATCTGATGCTTTGCATGATGGGATTTTAGGCATCATTTAAGGAGCTTTTTTAATCCAAGGGCATCTGGATTGACTGGATTATGTTTTTTTCCAAGCTAGTCTGTTTAGCTGATTTTTGCACCGTCATTTAAACTTGATGGTTATCTGTTAAAACATTTTGTCACATCTTTGTGTAATTAATTATGTTTTTGGAGCGTTCAAATAGGGTATCTGATAAACATTTGGGATTTAAACCCTGGCTAAAACACAACAAAACGTGTATGTACTTTTAATTGCTAAGGTTTTTGACAGCTGTTGAAACTGTCCATAAAACAATGCTTTACATTTAATACAAAAACAGTGAGTTTCACATTAAAAAGAGAAATTCCAGGTTTGGATTAGATATTCTACAGATCAAAGCCTGCTGTGAGACATGCCTACCTTTCTGCCAACCTAAACCTTTTTATCTTCAGAACAGAGTGTCTATAGTTATGGAGATCTGAGCTGGAACACAGAATTGGGATTTTGTCTAATTCAGGCATTTTAATTGAAAGGACTGACACAGAAGTTGTGGTACCACTGTTTGGCCATTATGAACATTTTCTTCAATGTCCGGTGCACTTCCTAGGGGCTTCATTATAATCTGTCAAAAATGTGTCTTAAAACACTGGAACTGAAACAGTTAAAACATCCCTCTACAAAGGCACTCCAGTTGTGTAAGAGCCATTTGATTTGATTGTGTTAACATTTCTGTGAAACTGAAACATTAGAGGCTTCTCAATTCTTAAATTTCCTCTCCTCGACTCCTATCCTCGAGACTTAGTCCCGCCCACAGGAGATGCTAGTCGAGGAGGGGAACCGAGGAGAGAGGAGCGGAAGCAGCAGGCGGTTAGAGAAATGAGAACTCCTCTCCTCTGAGCGGTCATTTTAAAGAGATGTCCATTAATTAACAGCAGCCCTCTGTCTGATGGACAGATGTGTTCATGACGACTTATATATTTACTTTTAATTAATTCACACTGCAGTATAATGAGACAATAACAGGCTACAGATGCAGACATATACACACACATATATTTATATAAATATATACAATTTCAGATTCAAACAGATATGAGAGCACTCTCATAATAACCTAACACAATCAGAGACTGGATATATCCCCCTCTCTCTCTGGTCGCTGAAATGGGGAATTGAAATTACGGGCCAAAAGTTGTACAAGTATTAAAAGTAAGCATAGGACACCAAACCAACTGAGACCCGTCTGTCCGCCGCATCTACACACTGTACAACACACTCACCTACACACTTTACCACACACACACCTACAGCTCCTAAAGCATAATCAGGCTACAGCCGTTGTGTATTTTATTATGTGAAGCATTAAATGGTCTTGAAAAAGATTGACTCTTTGTTTGTAGATATCTACTAAACTAAAGCAAATACAGAGAGTAATGTAGGCCTGTTATACTGAGTGTTATATATTTTACACACTGCTCTGCTTTCTGCACGGACTTCACAGCTGTTCTCACTGTAAACATCGCGTCACAATGAAAGCAGTTACTAAAATAATATCCAGGGGATGCATGCAGAGCTGTCATTGGCTGAGATAAGTCCGGCCGTGCGTAACGCCTCCACCGTTCCCGGAAATGCATCCGCGGAGGAACCATCAGTGTATCCTCGATCATAGCTCCTCCAGAGAGCCTCCTCGATGCTCGGTCCCCGATGTGTTTCCGGGTCACTACCGGAGGACCGAGGAGTCGAGGAGGGGAAATTTAAGAATTGAGAAGCTTCTATGGTCTCACTCAATAGGACTTCGTTTAGGAATTTCCAGGACTTTATTTGTATTACTTTGGGTTCCTGTTCCTGTGTCCTGTCTTTAAGAAATGTCATACATTCTTATCCTGCACACTTTATATTATATCTGTGGTTTATCAAACAAAGGATTTTTACATGTTTGTAATATTTAGGTGTTAATATAATAGATTTTTTTTTTTTTCGTTTTTGATTGAATTTATTGAAATCTCCAATATCAACGTAAGAGCTTGTGCCTCTTCGGGGGGTGCTAACACTTAACCATAAACTTTATCGTTTGCTTTCTCCGTCTTTATATGTAGATATGACTTTTCTCCGTTAATCTCCTTCACGTTGTTTCCATAGCAACAACGACTTCCTGTCAACGGCGCTAACTCTCCTTCAAAATAAAAATGTGTCCATAAGAAATAGGAAGCCAAGCCAAATTAGACTTAAGACATATACAACTGCAACGAAAGCAACAAACACAATGCAATATCCTTTTCAATTTCAAAGAACACAAATTGGGTTGTATACATTAACAAATAACTATAAAACAACAATACTGTAGAATAAAAAACTGAATGCCGTGAATAAACCGAAATACATGTGTTGAAGCGGTTCGCTGCTGATTACTAAACCCCCCCCCCCCGCGGGCCTAATATCCGCTGCTGATTACTACCGAATATCCGGAGCCTGAAAAATGGTATTCGGGACAGCACTAACCTACACACGCTGTGGCTGGCTGTCTAGATTACATGTGGTGGATTCAGGATTCTGAAGAACCAGCACCTTACCGTGGTAGAGAGGTTTCTGTGCCCTGATGAACATGGGGGCTGTGTTGTCTGGAACCTTGTGTTCCTGGTAGGGTCTCCCATGGCAAATTGGTCTCAGGCAAGGGGCCAGACTAAGATTGGTTCACAAGACCTCATGAAAGACGACACACGAAGTGAGGATACCCGGCCTGGAGGAAGCCCGGGGTCCCCTTCTGGAGCCAGGACCAGAAGGAGGACTCGTCGGCGAGCGTCTGGTGGCCGGGCTTGCCACGGAGCCCGGCCGGACACAGCCCGAAAAGGCAACGTGGGCAACACCTCCGCTTCTCCGTCCCGCGGGCCCACCACCTACGGGAAACAGCGATGGGGTCGGGTGCGCTGCCAGAAGGGTGGCAGTGAAGGAAGAGGGTCTCGACGGACCAGACCCGGGCGACAGAAGCTGGCTTTGGGGACGTGGAACGTCACCTCTCTGGGGGGGAAGGAGTCGGCGCTTGTGCGGGAGGTGGAGCGTTACCAGTTGGATCTGGTTGGGCTCACCTCTATGCACAGCGTCGGCTCTGGAACCTTACTTCTGGATAGGGGTTGGACTCTATTCTTCTCCGGAGTTGCTCAAGGTGTGAGGCGCCGGGCGGGTGTGGGGATACTCACAAGTCCCCGGTTGGGTGCTTCGTTGTTGGAGTTTACCCCAGTGGACGAGAGGGTCGCCTCCCTACGCCTGCGGGTTATGGGGGGGAAAACTCTGACTGTTGTGTGTGCTTATGCACCCAACAGCAGTTCAGAGTATACGCCCTTCTTGGAGACCCTGGAAAGAGTCCTGTATGGGGCTCCTGAAGGGGACTCTTTAATCTTGCTGGGAGACTTCAACGCACATGTGGGCAATGATGGAGACACTTGGAGGGGAGTGATTGGGAGGAACGGCCCCCCTGATCTGAACCGGAGTGGTGGTTTGTTACTGGACTTCTGTGCTAGTCATGGATTGGCCATGACAAATACCATGTTCGAACATAAAGATGCTCATAAGTGTACGTGGTACCAGAGCACCCTAGGCAGAAGGTCCATGATTGATTTCGTTAAGCCTCTGGATAGACCTGGTAAGCCCAAACGTGTAGTTCGGGTGAATTGGGAACGTCTGGAGGAGGCCCAAGTTCAGGAGGCCTTCAACTCACACCTCCGGCGGAACTTTTCGGGCATTCCTGTGGAGGTTGGGGACATTGAACCAGTGGTCGGTGTTCAAAGCCTCTATTGCCGAAGCCGCGGCAGGGAGCTGTGGTCTCAAGGTCCTAGGTGCCTCAAGGGGCGGTAACCCTCGAACCTCCTGGTGGACACCGGTGGTCAGGGAAGCCGTCTGACTGAAGAAGGAGGCCTTCAGGGATTTGAACTCCTGAACCCGACAACTCCGCCCTCTATGTTAGAGGCAGAGCTGGAGTATGACGGGGGATCGACACCAATCTCCCGGGGGAGGTCACCGAGGTCGTCAAACAACTTCGCAGTGGCAAAGCCCCGGGGGTGGATGAGATCCGCCCAGAAATGCTGAAGGCTCTGGGTGTTGAGGGACTGTCATAGTTGACACGCCTCATCAACGTTGCGTGGAAGTCGGAAACAGTACCGAAGGAGTGGCAGACCGGGGTGGTGGTTCCCCTTTTTAAAAAGGGGGATCAGAGGGTGTGTGCCAATTACAGAGGCATCACACTACTCAGCCTCCCTGGGAAAGTTTACTCTAAGGTACTCGAAAGGAGGGTCAGGCCGATTGTCGAACCTCAGATTGAGGAGGAACAATGCGGATTCCGTCCTGGTCGTGGAACGACGGATCAACTTTTTACTCTCGCAAGGATCCTGGAGGGGGCCTGGGAGTACGCTTATCCAGTCTACATGTGTTTTGTAGACTTGGAGAAGGCGTATGACCGGGTTCCCAGGGAGTCACTGTGGGAGGTTCTGCGGGAGTATGGGGTGAGGGGGTCTCTACTCAGGGCCATCCAATCTCTGTACTCCCAAAGCGAGAGCTGTGTCCGGGTCCTCGGCAGTAAGTCGGACCCATTTCCGGTGAGGGTTGGCCTCCGCCAAGGTTGCGCTTTGTCACCAATCCTGTTTGTAATATACATGGATCGGATTTCGAGGCGTAGTCGTGGGGGAGGGGGTCTGCAGTTCGGTGGACTAAGGATTGCGCCACTGCTTTTTGCAGATGATGTGGTTCTGATGGCTTCATCGGTCTGCGACCTTCAGCACTCACTGGATTGGTTCGCAACCGAGTGTGAAGCGGCTGGGATGAGGATCAGCACCTCCAAATCTGAGGCCATGGTTCTCAGCAGGAAACCGATGGACTGTCCACTCCAAGTAGGGAATGAGTCCTTACCCCAAGTGAAGGAGTTCAAATATCTCGGGGTCTTGTTCTCGAGTGAGGGAACAATGGAGCGAGAGATGGGTCGGAGAATCGGAGCAGCTGGAGCGGTACTGCAGTCGCTTTACTGCACCGTTGTGACGAAAAGGGAGCTGAGCCAGAAGGCAAAGCTCTCTGTCTACCGCGCCATTTTCGTTCCTACCCTCACCTATGGTCATTAAGGATGGGTCATGACCGAAAGAACGAGATTGCGGGTACAAGCGGCCAAGATGGGTTTTCTCCACAGGGTGGCTGGTGTCTCCCTTAGGGATAAGGTGAGAAGTTCGGTCATCCGGGAGGGACTCGGAGTTGAACCGCTCCTCCTTTGCGTCGAAGTAGATGGATGGATGGATGGATTCAGGAGAAACAAGCAGCCTTCTCCAGATGCGGGCTCGTGCGTTGACGTAGTCGTCGATGCTACAGGATGAATCATCCTCAGTGAACCTGTACCTTTGTAGTAAAGTTATTTTTATCTTTGGCAAAATAAGAACAGCAAACGCTTAAATACAGATAGCAGACCCTACTGATGCAGCTCTGACCAAATGACATGACAACTCAGCGCTATGTACATTTAAATAAAAAAACTGTTGTTGTGCATCTATATCCTTGACATTGTGAAGGTGCACCATACATCTGAAGTGCTTCCGTTGGAGTTTTAATTATACCCGAGCCTGCTGGGTTTCTACTACAGTACATTAATGCTTCCACTCCTCTCATGAGATGTTTTACAAAGCACTACAAAAATGTATCGTTGGAAAAAAGAGGTACAAAAAAAACCTTGATTTAGAAAGCCTCATCTATTACATGTATTTACTACCCTCCTGGCTTCCTCCGTCAGAAACTGGGACAGTTTGTCTCTCTCTTACCTGATAATGAGATAGACAGATTTTCTTATGTTTATTCAGAAGTGTATTATGAATACTTTTGAAAAATCGAAGATGTGAGCATTGAAAATTAAATACAGCCAGAAATGGAAAAATAGAAACTTCAATAAAAGCACAAAGAGTCATCTATTGGCAGCTCGGTCGTTAAATATTGGGTGTCTTCTCAAACACATTGTGTCAAAACACACACTCATAACACATGACACATAAATAAGTCAGACATCCAGAAGGCTTTGTTCTCTTTCACACACACACAAACACAGGCTCACACACAGTTCCAGCCTGTGACGATAGCCACTTTTCATACATCACCATTAAACTTTACCCATGCAAGTGGCTGGCATCATATTTCTCAATAAATTGTGATTTGTGCTGGTTGCCAGGGAACAAATGATCCCGCCTCTGTTTGCTCATTTATCACCAGAGTGTCCTTACATCCCACCACCCATCCCTTACCTTTCCCACTCTCCCCCTTTCGGTTCCCATCATATTTACCTCTGTGCCCCCCCCCCCCCCCCCCCTCTCTCTCTCTGTAGATAGTGTACGTGGCTCCGATGAAGGCCTTGGCAGCTGAGATGACTAATTACTTCGGTAAGCGATTGGAGCCACTGGGCATCACAGTTAAAGAACTCACCGGGGACATGCAGCTAACCAAAGGAGAGATCCTACGAACACAGGTACACACACACACGCACGCACGCACGCACTCACTCACTCACTCACTCACTCACACACACACACACACACACACACACACACACACACACACACACACACACACACACACACACACACACACACACACACACACACACACATACACACATACACACATACACACATACACACACACACACACACACACACACACACACACACACACACACACACACACACACTGCGAGTTCTATCAAGCCTCCAACTAAAATGGCCTCTTCTCCAGGTTCCCCGTGCTACTCTTTTATGTTCTCTAGCACCCCCAAGTGGATTGGATTGTGTCATTTATTGGAGCCATTCCACAATATATTCTCCAAAATGGATCCGTCACAATTCTGCCAACTGTTAGTGAAAAGTCTAATTCAAACAGATGTCTAATTTAATTGTTAGCAACTGCCGAACTATGGATTTACAGTTGCTTTCAAAAGAAAAAAGAACAAATGATTAAAGGGCCTGCTATAAACTCTGCTGTTTCTGTTCTGGCTTCATTAGTGAAAGTCCAGTCAGTCTTATTTATACAGCCCAATATCACAAATCACACATTTGCCAACAATTTGCACAGCATACGACATCTTATGTCCTTAAACCCTCTATTCGGGTAAGGAAAAACTCCTCTAATCATGTTCTAAGCTATTTAAAATTACATATTTATCCATTGATAGATTACTCAAGGTTCCATGTCCAAAGCAGGCCTTCAGTTAACACCTACAGTAGTAAGAGCTCAAATAGAAACGGTATCTGGTACCGGTAAATGGTAACATTTAAATAAAAGCTTAGAGAAAGGATTGGACAGGGAATTGAGCACAGGTTCGACAAGCTTGTTCTCGATTTGTTTTATTTCTTTGCCATCAAAGGTTAAAAATGTTTTTATTTCCAACATGCACTCCTTCTAAAGGTTTAGCAGCGGAGCTGATTTACAGAATCTACTAATGTTATCACTTTACTAGATGGCGCTTACTGTAACATTATAATTCTCCTAAAATGGGCTTGTTTTTGGCTCAGGTAGAGATAAAGACTTACAATATTCAGGACGTTTTTTATTTCATTCCATTTATGTGAACAGTCGGCAACTCCAGGATATATTACTGTCTTTAAAAAAAAAATTAATTTATTTTAAATATTTCAACTGTTGACTTAAAGGTGGGCTAGGTAAGTTTCAGAAACCGGCTCGAGTGCACTAAAATTTGAAAGTACACAGCCAAAAAGAATCCGCCCCTTCCTTCAGACTTCCTTACAGAGCACCTCCTCCGCGAGAGCAGGCTGCAGTAACGTTACATATCAGGCAAAGCTAAACACATCTAGGTTAGCAATACTACACAGCCAAAGCAACTCCGATATTGACTCTGGTTAATTTGCTCCGTTACATTTTTTCTTTTGCGACCAGTAGACAATGTTGAACCTAACTCTGCCATGGTGTAAGTGGCCGCCTGTTGCTGGCGAGTCATTGAAGTACTGCTGCAATGCAAGCCCAATGAGGGCACGAGATACAGTTGCGGTGCACGAGATGGAAGGCTGACAGACAGGGCGGCAATCCAATCCGTTTAGCCGGGATGGTTGTAGTTTTTACAGTATTACGGGTTCCACAGATGACATTTTTTTATGGATTTTTTTGTCAAAGCACTTAAGATATTCATTGCTATCGGGATGTTAAGAGTATTCCATTGAATATAACAAAAAGTGTATCTCGAGCCGGTTGCTCATACATACCCCACCTTTAAAGGTGGGGTATGTATGAGCCGTGTATGACCGTAGTACTGTGAAAAGCACGACCAATCATTTTAGCCGGCCCGGCTAAAATAACTGGATGGCCTTACCTGCCTGTCAGCCTTCCATCTGTGAAAAAACTTATCTCGTGCCCTCATTGGTCATGTGCGCGTTCGTGTGTGTTGGAGGAGGGGCTCTGTAAGGAAGTGGCAGATTTGTTCCGGCTGTGTATTTTCAAATTCTAGCGCACTCGAACTCCAAAATGACATACCCCACCTTTAATTGCTTTATTATATATGTATAACAATCCTACATAAAATATAATTTTTTAACCATTTACTAAAAGAGCTCATTTTCAGGTTCATATCAGTATGTAGTGTCTCTACTGGGACATGTCTCCATGCTTTAATGTTCAAAAAGCTCTTTATTTTTCTCATACTGCCTGTGCCGCCACCCTCTGTCTGAAACCAGAGCCCAGTCTGCTCTGATTGGTTAGCTGGCCGGCTCTGTTGTGATTGGTCTGCCTCTTAGCGTCTTCACTTACAATGTGTTGGAGCACTGGCCAATAGAAGCGTGAGTGTTACATAGTGATGTCTCTATGTTACGAAAGTAAACAAAGGATAGTATAGAACACACTACTGGAAAGGGTGAATAGGGCCCCTTTAAAGGCCATGTAATGCATCTAACACAGGTGTTTTTTAACATGTAGTTTAGATATCACCAGAATAAAAATAAATAAAAATGTTTAAAGTTTCGTCATAATTAAATGACATATACGTTAAAAACCGATGTTGGTTCCGAAGTTTGCCGAGTACGCCCCCGATCACTCCCGAACGAGCGGTGACGTCACACATGGCAAACATTGCCATTTGATCAAATCATTCCAAATGGCAAGCAACGCGATAACTTCAGACAGCGACAGCGACAGCGATCATTCAAGCTCAGATTCGGTGGGTTATCTGGATTCAGTTACAGAAGTAGAGAGTGAACCAGCTAGCCTTTCACTTCAAGGCATCTTGCCTTATAAGTACGAGCCTCCTGCCCAGCAATCGAACAACGAGGCAGAAACTTGTGAAAGAGAAGCGGATTCCGCAGCCGGCGAGACTCGAGTTGGCAATACTGAATGGTAAATTCTGTTTTATTTAATTTGACCTGCACTAAATGTCGATCTTAATTTGTCATCTGTTCCTCACACGTCCGGCAGATATTGTTTTGTTTTTTAATGTTATGTACAATATTCAGGTGTACATGTCAATGCTGTGAAAGCATGCCCACTGCAGATGAATGTGTATGCTGCAGAGAGATCTGGCAGGTGATGGAACAAATAGACAGTTTGCAACCTACTGACCAGATAGCAGAGTCCTGCATCGGGTCGGGTATCCGCGGGTACCCGACGGGTGACCCGCAAAAAAGGTGATTTGCGGGTGGTATTTTTTCAAACGCTTTTTTCCGGGTTCTCTTCTGGGTAAAACAAAGATGATGCGGGTCCGGTTGCGGGTGTTGCATAATAAATATATTTAAACAATAATAATTTAGTTTAATGTTTAAATCCTCAGACCTCTCCTCCGCGGTACCGAGCATAATCATAACCTCTGCAGTGCATCTATCTGCTGCTGAGCGCACCACATTCTGAATGGCTGAGGTGAAGCTCTCTATAGCGGAGAATACAGCATTTTCAATAACTCTTCCTCAAGAGCGAAATCCAACGTCTGGGAGGCTTTTGGTGTCATCCTAGATGGAGAAAATAAACAACATCCCAGGCTTTTTGAGCCAAATATGCAACTGCGTGTGTTAATAATTGCACGTTGTCACTGCTTATATATATGCGGGTTCGGGTCGGGTTGCGGATCATGTGCCGGCGGGTCGGGTCGGGTTGCGGAACTAATTGGCAATATGTGCGGGTAGCGGGGCGGGTTCGGTACTGCACGTCACGGGTGCGGGGCGGGAGCGGGTCTTGAAAATCAGACCCGTGCAGGACTCTGCCAGATAGAAGACACCGACGAGAAACCAAGGTGCATTATTAGCCACCCAGGCTTTAGAGAAGGCTGTCTCAGTGTTTGGACACTGAAAATAGCGTATCTTCAATACAAAAAAAAACACAGAGCAGTTGATGGCCCACTACACCAGTAAGTAAATATTGATTGACCCAACTGCCTATTGCAGCTTTGCTTTCATATAATACTTTTAGTCGCTACAGATATGGTACACTTTTAAAGATACCATTAAACTCTTTCAAGCAGTCAAAAACAGCTTGGCTTTTATTTTTTCTGCGTATGCAAGTTCAATGTATGCTTGGGAAAAGAAACAACTACACATGTGAGGAAATATATAAGAGGTCTATGATTCTGTCAAGCAGTCATGTATAACCTCATATTTATTTTTGTACAAGTAAAATACAAATATCATGTTATAAGCCAATTTGTAACCATTGCTACATAATAGTACTACATAACATTTTATTTTTCTCCAAATATATTTATAATCTGTATACTTTTTTTTCATTAGGAAGCATCGACAGTTTGTACGTTGGTGCTGGGGTGTACTCGGCCCAAAAATCAGAGTCCCGCTGCCTGCATGTGCAGTAACCGAGATACGGAAGACTTACCCTGAACCGGGAGGCCGCTATCAGGGATTTCAATGGCCAAATCTGTAATTTGACATAAGTCATGCAGCTGAACTGGTTAAAAATGGTTTCGCATGATGTAAATAATTTACAAAGTACATCATTTACAATATTATTTTTCCAAAGAAACATGTAAATATAACAACATTTTCCAAATCACAAATTTGTAAGATTGTATTAATTTACTGTTTGATAAATAAAAAAGGGTTCTTTTGTTAATTTTTCACTTGTAACATTTTATCTTTATTGCAGTGTACATTAGTCTATTTTGGTATATGTGCGAGCCCACAAATAATTAAAAGTGGTAAAAATAATAAAGATATTCAGACGTAATTCATTTTTGGCCTTACTTATTTCACTTCAACTTTTATATATTTCAGTCACTAGGCAAGTTCACTGTACTCTGGTGACATTTAGCTCAAGCTGGCATAACACCTGTAGTAACTTAATTCTGACCCGAGTTTTGTGCACAATCTTCCAGCACCCATGATCAATGTTTATAGCAATCAGGAAACATTCACAGCTCACAACTACACATCGCTTCCCCATCATGAATTGTTAGATAAAAAAAGTTTAGCGAGGTCCGGTTACACATATGTTGAGCGAAAATAGCGGAAGGATACAAAACAAACAATCCAGACGAGGCTGGTGTTTGCCACGTGTGACGTCACACAGCTGGGTTAATGGCTGGAAAGCTTTTCGCTACCGGAGCGGAATAACACGGGAAAGTGGCACACATTTCATGTTATTTGGGGGGTATTTATGGAAAGAATCATTGATGTTGATATGTCAAATGAAACAGTGGAAAGTGATGAAGCGATTTATTAACATAGAATAACATTTATTTTGGACATTACATGGACTTTAACAACATTTTGTCAAGTGATGAGAATCATTTGGTTCACTTGAGTCCATCTCAGTCAATGAGATGCTTTCTCTCTGTTCAGTGTCTAATGGGTTGTTCAGGTAATGGAGTACTGAGCAGCAGATGAAGAACATTATGTGTTTTTATGGGGTTCTCCTGATGGAACAGGTGAACTGAATCTCAGGTGCCTTCCACAGAATCCCTCACATACGGGAGTTTCCTTCACTGTTTTTAGGAAGAGGATGGATTTATTAGAATGAGCCAAAGGATTGAGGATACATGGAGCACATATTAAGTGAGAGAAGCTGGCTCCTCAGCTCAGAGGAAGCGGAGATGGCTAGATCAGCCTAAAAGACTCAACTCTCAGGCTGAGAAGGTTGGGAAAACATGCATATCTGTTCCATCCAAAAGAGGTGGATTGGAGAGATCGCACAGCTTAGAGGGAAGTTTTATAAGCCTTTTGGGAATTATGAATTGAAAAAGGAAAAGGTTGGGGTTCGGTGTCTGTAGGGGGGGGGGTTGTGCTGGCAGAAGGTGGAGTTTTTATCTATGAAATGAGGCCAATTCCGGCTAATCTGAAGGTGTGTTTAAGATGCATTTTTATTGGGTCATGTGGAAAGATTTCACAGTGAGAAAGATTAGTAAGATTCACTGCGTCTCTGCAGCGCTCCATTATCTGTGTCTCTCTCATCTCACTGCGTTAGTTTCAGTACATTTACACAAAGTGGTGAGTGAAAGGGGGCCGTCCATGTTTAATAGGCCGGAGTGATGCCATGTGCTGTGACCTTGGTTGTCTCCTGCGTCTCCTCAAAGTCCTCTCCACGTCTTTCATCATGTTATTTTGATGTGCACAGCAGAGTGGAGGATCTGGCGTGACTTCAACCACATGCAAAGTGTATGCAGGAGTGAAAGGCAGTCTTGAAGCAGTGTTGTATTAAGAGCTTATCTTGTGTTACACTGACACGTCTTGTCCTGCGACCTTCATCAGAGCCATTATGCAACACTTTAGAGTGAAAGGAAACAGAAAAAACAAGCAATCCAATATACACATAGGGTGTAGTATATGAGAAGGTTGTACAAGTTAGACCAATCTGATCAGTGATCTGGCAGAGTCCAAGGCTGTGTTTAATCACCGTTATGTGTGACACCACATTTACTCCACAAACAATTCAGTAAGTCTGTAAATCATTTGCCCCCTGGCAGCCTGGAAAATCAATAATTTAAAATAAAATGGTTATAATAAATGAAAATAGAACTATGTAATATTAACTATTTCATTTCCATATGAATGAAAAATGTTGCAAGGAGTTAACATGTGCTGTCATTAAAGGTCCCATGTCATGGCTATTTCTACTGATCACAATTCCATTTTTGAGGTCTACTAGAATAGATTTAAATTGTTCAATTTTCCAAACTCACATTGGTTTCTCATACAGCATCTCTGTATAGTATGTGTATTCACTCTCTGTCCTAAACGGCTTGTTGGAGCTCCCGCCCCCCTCCCTGTGAGCCCACTGTGCTCTGATTGGTCAGCTCGCCCACTCTGTTCTGATTAGTCAACCACCGTTACAGCAGAACATCAGTGTTTATGTGTTACAATGGCATTTGATAGCAACCAGAAAATGACACCAGTAATGACAAACGGATGAGAATGCTGCGTGGGGTCTGGGTGCCGTGTTGGCGGGACGTTGCGGGGCTCGCTGTCCTGCCCTTTGAGGCTTGAGGAGCGGACAGTGTGAGCTTGATTAGTGGTGTCGTGTCCTGGTTGCTGCGTGGGGTCTGCGAGACAGCGAGAGACAGCGAGAGACCGCGGAGCTCAGCCTGAGCACACACACACACTCGGTCAAGTCCCGGATTCAATACAAAACACTCATCCTCACGTACAAGTCCCTCCATACCCTCGCCCCCCAGTACTTATCGGACCTCCTCCATCCCTACACCCCTTCTCGGAGTCTGCGGTCCTCAGACACGGGCCTGCTCTCCATCCCCCGCTCTCGCCTCCGAACTGCGTTCAGTGTTGCGGCCCCCACCCTCTGGAATGCACTTGCTTCCGAGATCCGTAATGCTGCCTCCCTGGACATCTTCAAATCATCATTAAAAATGCACTTGTTCACCCTGGCCTTCGGGCCCTAGCCCTTTTCTGGTCCCCCGGCTTCCTTTATTTATTTATTTGGTTTGCCCATTGATTGTCTGTTTGTTTTGTTTGTCCACCATGTACAGTGACCCTGGGTCCCTTGAAAGGCGCTATATAAATATCATTTATTATTATTATTATTTAGTAGGGGAATTTTTAAAGTTTATGAGCAATTTCCATTTTCCTTTCTGACAGTGGATTTTTAGGTCGATACAGTTGTCTTACTGCTTCCAATAAGCTCTACTCACCAAGTGGCCAGTTAAGGTATTGGATTTAAGGTCTTTCAGTTTTTGTTTGAATGGTTATTAAACATAAAACTCTAATCTGTAGACCTTTGAGACCTTTCCTCGGGATATCCTTATTGTGGAGGTTTGAAGGAAGAAAAAACATTTAATTGAAGAAAAATATTGATTTAGTTGTTGTTATTTCTGTAAGGGGATTAACAACAAACTGAACAGCTGTGTCAGTCGTCGCTTGTCTCCCATTTTGACGCAATTCCCCGCGCAGGAAGGTAACCCACTCTACAACAGTCTGATTGGCACACTTGTCTTTATAATCCAGGAAACAATGAGCATTACATCCGAGCCCCCAGGAAGTGTGCAAGGCATTGAAGCAAATGCTCGTAGTGGCCAAACTGTGGTACTTAAACTTCCATGTCAGTCCGTGACGTAATGGGGCCCAAAAATACTTTTTCTCTTGACTTTTATTGAGAAAAAAGATGCCTGTAAAAAAAAAAGGATCATTGATTATTTTGTAAAAAAAAATCACAATCTGAACACTACAATAGACATTATTTTAAAATAATTAGAACGGGATATGTGTGGCGCAGTGGGTAGAGCGTTGGTGTTCGGATCAAGGGAGCACAGGTTCAAACCCCACTGCAGTCAGCGTGTCGTTGTGTCCCTGGGCAAGACACTTCACCCCAAATCGCTCCTGTGGGGATTGCCCACAGTATTGAGTATGTAAGTCGCTTTGGATAAAAGTGTCTAACAAGTAACATGTAATGTAATTAGCTCCTAAAGGCTGCATAATGCGCTAAAAGCCCAATCCAGAGATACACTATGTAAACAAAGTGTATTGGGACACATTACACCTACAGGAGCTTTTATGACATCCCATTCAAAATTATTAGGCATTAATATGAAGTTGGTCCCCCCTTTGCAGCTACAACAGCTTCCACTCTTCTGGGAAGGCTTTCTACAAGATTGTGGAGCGTGTTTGTCCATCATTCATCCAGAAGAGAATTTGTGAGGTCAGACACTGATGTTGGACGAGAGGCAGGCTCTCCGTTCCAGTTCATCCCAAAGGTGTTCAGTGGGGTTGAGGTCAGGGCTCTGTGTGGGCCAGTCCAGTTCTTCCACACCAAAATTATCCAACCATGCCTTTATGGACCTTGCTTTGTGCACTGGGGCACAGTCATGTTGGAACAGGCCTTCCCCAAACTGTTTCCACAAAGTTTGAAGCATAGAATTGTCCAAAATAACTTGGTAAGATGAAGCATTAAGAATCTGCTTCACTGGAACTAAGGGGCCGAGGCCAACCCCAGAAAAACAACCCATAGCCTTATCTCTCTTCCACCAAACTTTATAGTCGGCACAATGCATTCAGGCAGGTAACGTTCTCCTGCCCAAACCCAGACTGGTCCATCCAGATAGAGAAGCGTGATTGGTCACTCCACCTAACACGTTTCCACTGCTCCAGAGTCCAGTGGTGGCATGCTTACACCCCTCCATCCAACGCTTGGCATTGTGCTCGGTGATGTAAGGTTTGATGCAGCTGCTCGGCCATGAAACCCATGCCATGAAGCTCCCGGCGCACAGTTTTAGTGCTGATATTAATGCCAGAGCTTTTTTGTTCGGCAGAGCTTTGGCCACTTTTACGCATAATGCGCCTCAGCACTCCCCCCGCCCCCCCGCTCTGTAACTTTACGTGTTCTGCCACTGAGTTGCTGTGGTTCCTAAACGTTTCCACTTTGTAATAATACCACTTACAGTTAATCGTGGAATATCTAGGAAAGAAGACATTTCACAACCTGACTTGTTGCAACGGTGGCATCCTATTACAGTACCACGTTGGAATTCAGTGAGCTCTTTAGAATGAACCATTCTTTCACAAATGTTTGTAAAGGCCAACTGCATGGCTAGGGGCTTGATTGTATACACCTGTGGCAATGGGTCTGAATGAAACACCTGGATTCAATGATTAAGAGGAGTGTCCCAATACTTTTGTCTATATAGTGTATTTTCCCTCTCCACTTATCTGACTTAGCCGAGACCAGCTGTGAAACTGCACATTGGAGGCGGGGCTTAAAGAAAATGCAAATGTGTGGGCCCAGATACGGATTATTTTTCTTGAGAATCAGGCCATTTTGGCTTCATGCGCCACTGAGCAACTTTCATAGGATGGGATGTGACCCCGCCTCCAATGCTGTATCTAGTTCTCTTTATACATCCATGATACATCGGACCCCTTTAAACTTTTTACATATCCTGTATTTAGTTTTGCCTATGTTTGTAAAATGTAATCTTCTTAAATGTTTTATGTGAGGGACCGCGGATGGAAATGAGCTCAAAGCTAAATCTGGCACTGTTACGCTTGACACATTTTAATGTTATAAGTTTTCATTAGAGGTATCACACTACTCAGCCTCCCCTGGAAAGTTTACTCTAAGGTACTCGAAAGTGTCTCCCTTAGGGATAAGGTGAGAAGTTCAGTATTCCGGGAGGGACTCGGAGTTGAACCGCTCCTCCTTCGCGTCGAAAGGAGCCAGTTGAGGTGGTTCGGGCACCTAGTTAGGATGCCACCTGGGCGCCTCCCTAGGGAGGTGTTCCAGGCACATCCAGCAGGGAAGAGACCAAGGGGTAGACCTAGAACCAGGTGGAGGGATTATATCTCTTCTCTGGCCTGGGAGCGCCTTGGGATCCCCCAGTCAGAGCTGGTTGATGTGGCCAGGGAAAAGAAAGTTTGGGGCTCTCTGCTGGAACTGCTACCCCCGCGACCCGACCACGGATAAGCGGGAGAAGATGGATGGATGGATGGAAGTTTTCATTACTGTGCATTGTCCCTGCTAAATAAACGATTACACATAAAATAAACCACTTCCAGGAAAAAAGGTAAACAAATATCTAAACAACTCACAACTTCAAAAATCCCACCAGTCAACAAAGAATAAATGTTCCTGTATTAAAGATACTGTATGTTATTCCTCTAACTCCTTGCAATGTCCCACAACATCCACTGAACAGGAGGAAAGAGCAGTTATCATTATAATTAAATGGTTTTCTTCTTAATTTGTTAGTTGTATTCTTAGGAGGACTGAACATAAGGACTCCCCCCCCCCCCCCCCAAACACACAAACATGACAATGTTGCACCAAGAAGGATGCCATTACCATTTTGCCATGACAAGCCATTAGTTGTTCACACATCGCAATCTAGTAAATGTCTTTCACTAAAGCCCACACTCCATCCTCCTCCCACCCACCTCTTCCTCCCACATCCTCCTCTCTTCATGGCTGCACCGGTTACCATGGAAACAGAAAGGGTTTGGAGGGATGGTGCCATGTGGATGCCATTGTGCGGGTGGGTGTCATCCTGGGATCCCCCCCCTGCTCTGTCCGGAGAGGAAATATAATTGAATGACCTCCAACGAGGCGCCGCCTCTCTACCAGAAGGAGAGGAGTGTGTGGCACGTTTTTTGGTGAAGTCACATGCAACAAATTTGAAAGAGCTGCTGATGGAATTCTGCCAATTTTGCCCTCCTAATATTGGGTTTAAATAAAAGAGCAACCACTAGTAGCAACTCAAAAGTTATTACAAGTCATTAGTGAAATGTCAGACTGTACTGAGCCGTGACCCTGACTGTGATTATCCAGTGAGAAACACACTCAGTAACATGAATAATTAGTCGTTAGGTGTTTAAAGTTGCATTACACAAAGCTACACATCGGTATGGTGACCCTTCCACAGAGAAAGAGTGCATCACTCATTAATGAGTATTCCACACATCTTTTTTCTAAAGTAAAGTTGTGGTAGCTCTAATTGGGAACCATTTGACTGCAACCATCAGCTTTCCCTCCATTTAGTTTGACAGCTGCTGAGTTTCCATTAAACAAGGCAAAACATGATTATTGACTCAAAGAACCTCTCAGCTTGACCACTTCACACCGCTCGGGGCTAATCTTCATTGTTGACGGGTTCAACTACAATTCGATTTTCAAGGTTTGATAAAAAAAATGTAATGAAATAAACTACTGCTCAGAATAAACAATTATTTTCACAAGGACACAGTTTTACTTTCTGCATCATTCTGCCTGGCATCAGGGTACATTTGACCAAAGCGGAGGCATGGATGTGCAGAAGTCTCACATGTTAAAAACATTTTGTCTGACCAAAAGTCAGAATTCAGAGATTACAGTTAGAATTTCAAGAAAAAAGTCAGAATTCTAAAGGTGCATTCACACAGTTTCGGGTACCATAAAGAAAAAATTAAGTATCCTGAAATTAAAGTCAGAATCCTGATTACAGTATATTCTCCAAAATATCTCCAAATAAATACATAACCATATGGGGCTTAATAGTTAAAAAGTAATCCAAAAACTGCATGTTTTAAAAATAACCACCCTGATTTCATGAAAACCTTCCTTTTCTTAATCTTTATTTAATTATATTCAGGATAGTTTTCTTTACAGGTTTATGAAGCCATTCTCTGATTGAATTGCTACCTCTGAGAAACAGAGGATTAAGGTGATTTATTTCAGTCCCGCTGTGATTGACTGATAAACAGGCTAAATAACCCAATGGAGCCAAACAATAGCCCCTTTTCTCTTCACCTCCTTGTGTATATTTGTGAGGCAATTAAGAAATCACTTTGGCCTGTGCTCCATTTGCCAGAGCCTCCATTTAGATTAACCAGCAGCTCCAATTAGGAGCAGGCGCTTCCTTTTCTGTGAGCACGCCAGCCTCTAATGGCTGCATAGATTGATTTAAATGCAAACTAGTGAGGATTTAATGAACTGCTTTTGCAGAAAGGGTTTAATAGGAATTTGCACACCCGCGGACAGGTTGGCAAACAGTTCACACTCAATTAATTATGCATTATAATGCTTTTTCTTGAGAAGAGAATACAATTGCAAAGGAATTATAGGAATTAAGCAATTCTCAAAGACGCTGTGTATTGATATTTGATACAGGGGCCATGTTGATACTGTTGTATTGAGCTAGTCTTAAGGCCCAGACACACCAAGCCGATTTTGGCCGTCGGTGGGCGTCAGGCCGACGATGAGCGTCGACACGCCCTACTCAGATTGGTGTGTCCCGCACCATCGTGTCTTTTCAGCCGTGCCGACACCTTTTCGGCCGAAAACCCACAGATTCAACCGGAAAGTCAGCCAAAGGCAGTCTTTGGTGTCAGCTGACACCAAAGAACTGACACAGACGGATCCCCGACTGTTGTGTCGCCTCGCGTCTCTGTGTCTTGGCCATGTTTCGCACTGGAACACACCGCAAAGACTTCAGCCGACGGCCAAGAAGCACGTACGAACTGCACATGCGTGAGTGGCAATAACTCTCCTTACCAGCAGGCGGCGGTAGTGTGTATTTCTCATTCAAAAGAGGCAACAACCGGAAGACAGACTGCGTGATAACCGAGAGAAGAAGAACAGACTGCGTGATATAAACAAACAACAAATAGCGTGTGTGTTCCATTTTCACTCTACAGCGAGAAGCTCATGGGGCTTTCCCGAACCTGTGTCGAGAGCTGGAGTTAAATGAAATCTCAGATTTGCCTTCTTAATAGTTTGTTTGGATCCCTCACTTCCGTTTCGCTTCTCATGCACTGATTCGCTAGCTGAACAGCCAATCAGAGTGATTTATTTTGCCGACGGCCCACGGATTCGACACGACGGTGCGGGACACACCAATCTGAGTAGGGCGTGTCGACGCTCATCGTCGGCCTGACGCCCATTGACGGCCAAAATTGGCTTGGTGTGTCCGGGCCTTAAGAGAATAAGAAAAAAAGAAAAGCATTTATGGTATTCTGATTATTGATCACATCACACAGAACACCCCAGCATCCAAACTGATACTTAATGTGACTGTACTGGATCATAGATGGATATTGACATACGTGGTAAACACTGTGGAACTAATTTAACCCAGCGCACAAGATGTGAGTAATGTGAGTCACACACCTGTTATTGTGCCGTTGTGATTTAGGTGCTTCTATCTGCATTGTAATGAGCCCAGCTATGGGCTATTGGGCATTGATGAGCCATGAGCGGACAACATTGTGCAGGGACTGTGTTGCCCTGGGTTTTATGGGCTGTGTCATTCAGTTAAGTGAGCAGGAAATTGTGGAGATCATAATCTCATCAATAATCTCATAACAATAATTATTTCAATATGTTTTATATAAAATAATTATAGGACTACAAACATAAACTTCTGGCAACATCACACACACAGCTGTGACTAGTTATTTTCTGTTTTGGACAACCTTGTGTTCAGGAATATTATTGGACTTCCATAGGAGAGTCAGGCAGGTGTTTTTGTTGACAGGGTTTTTCCCTTCTTTGTGTCAAAAGCTATTTACTTGTAACCTAATCTGAGTATCAAAGTATAAAAGCAATGCAACCTGATTACTTTCTGTTAATTTTGGATTAGAAGGGAAAATAAATATGAAATAAGATGTTTTTTACTTCAGTGTATAATGTAAGACAATAGAACAATGATACCTTATAGAAGAAGAAAACAATATGTACGTGTCTGCTCAGAGATTTTATCTATAGGAATAGATGCCTTTCATGAAGCATATCTTTTCAGTAGCCTATAAACCAACACTGAAACACATGAGCACATACTTGTAAAAAGAACAAGTGAATCAGGCATATAGATTCCAACTTATAATAAATAAGTGATGTATATTTTGTATGTAACTGTAAGAGACAACAGTTGTCTTTCTGTCATCCTGTTTTTAATCACACAAGAAAATAGGGATTGAGACCATCAACTCATGTGGTCAATGTTTACTGAGGTAATAAATCAAGTGAGAAAAAGGGTCCTTTTCTCATAGACCTTTATACAAACATGCTTGCTCATGTCACCAGTGAAGTCGCCCCCTGCTGGATATTAGAGATGATGCAAGATCAAGGCATCATTGGCTACACTTTATTTTTTAGGATAACATTCTTAAAGTGTATTTACTTACTAGCATAGTCAAGACATCCAGACATGATCAGGCCTTTACATAAAATGTCAGTAAGCATTGAGTTACAGAAACTAAGCAGGTCAACATTAGCTTACTATAACACATGCATTGGGATTCACTGCCTTTATAATGACAAAATAACTGCCTGTATACATCTTTCCTCATTCCACTTTTTTGTATTTCTCATGTTGAGTTAGTTTTATGTTGTTTTTAGAAAAAAGAACATTTCTAATATGTTTTGGTTATTGTGCATTTTATGGTCATTTATTTAACTTGTGTCCTTTTATAGTGAATTGTTATAAATGTGCTGTCCGACAAGTAGAATCCAGTTCCAATGTCTCCATGTGTGTTTTCCAGATGTTGGTGACGACTCCAGAGAAATGGGATGTAGTGACCAGGAAGAGTGTTGGAGACGTGGCTCTCTCCCAGATTGTGCGTCTCCTCATCCTGGATGAAGTCCACCTCCTACATGAGGACCGAGGACCAGTTCTGGAGAGCCTGGTGGCCCGCACCATCAGACAGGTCGGTCCTACATCTGCTGTGCTATCTCTTGGAATCTGTCTGAGGTTTTGGATGATTGTCAGCTTGGTCTTCAAACTAGTTCTGAGATTCAAGTTAGAGAAAGTCAGAATTATTTTGTCTAAGAATTCTCAGATTATCTTCTCTCTTCTCAAACCTTTTCACTCTGTGGTCTCAGTGCATATGTCAACTTTACCATTTCTTATATCTCATGAATCACGTCCGTCCACTCACCCTCCGTCGGAGCCTCCTGGCTCATCCACTTCCTTGTAATAGACGTTTTGGTTGCCATTCTTTAAATGTAAAAAATGTACTTATTGTCATTATCCCTTATATCGTAGTCTATTTTCCCCAGGTACATCAATTCAGTTTTCAGTGGTACATTTACTTGAAGTATTTTTACCTTAAACTTGTGGGCCTGAGTGTGTGCTATGTTATTTTGACGTAACTAATAGGGATCACTTACATTGAATTGTTCAGTTAAACATTTTTCTATGTGTACAGATGAAACTAATGAGGTGCTTGGTAGCTGCCCAACTAAAAAAAATCTGATGAAGTATACTGAGGCCTGTGTGCTGAATTGTACATAGTTTGGACTGGGCATTGTTGGAAGTTCTTTGTTATTGGTATACACAATACTCCTGTTTCTGCACTGATGCCAAAATAATAATGTTCCATATGTCAAACAGAGCAGTGTGTATCATTAACACTAGCAGCCTTACGAGCTGTGATGCGCCTCCACAGAGGGACAGGGTGAGAGATGAAAGGGTTGTGGGGAGAGATGTGACTGTGTGAGGAGAAGGGTGCATGCTGGTGTTCTATAAACAATATGAACTCAGTTCTATTTCGTATATGGCTTCGCCCTCTAAGGCTATCGCTATTGGGTAATCCCCCTGCGCCCACGCGCAGCACTGAAACACTTGTAGTCCACGCCCACCCGCAAGGTGGGCCCCACCCTCGGGCCTCCTTCCGGTATAAATAGGAAGGAGGCCCGGCAATCTGCTCCCTCTTTTTTTCACTAAACCAGCACAGTTACTGAAGCACAGCAATTGAGAATCATCATGAGCAACAACTGCGTCCGTGATTGTCCCTCATGTGGCTCTGGGTTCATAATGAGTTATGACCTGCAGAGATAAAAGCAGTATGCGAATCCTGCCGGGGGTCAGAGCACGCGTACGCGGCTCTAAACCAGCAGGTAGCATGCACTGCGCTCGTCTCCCCTCGGGCGACAGGAAGCGGAGAGCGGACACTCTTGCTGCTGTGGCCGAGGAGGACGATTGGCCCGTCCAGGCTTACGAGCCCGCGGACGGGGCCTCGTGTCCCTGGGGCAGAGTGCCGGGCAGGAGTCCAAAGCAACTCCTGCCCCACCTCCCTCCACAGTTCACCGTTCGGTTCTCCCCTCCCTCCTCTCCCCCGGACGGGGCAGACAGAGTCGGAGCAGGGTGCCAGCTTGGCGGCCGAACATGCTTTCCCCCTCTCCGTCACCATAGCGCGGCGGCGTCTGTTATGGAGACGGCCAGAAAAGTGCTACTGGACGCTCCAATCAGCCCGGACGGGCTGTTTGGACCCCAGTTCCACGCCATGGTGGAGTCCATGAAGACGGCCGCGGAACAGGTGGACGGCATTCGCCAGCATGTACAGCTGGCTCCAGTCGGCTGAGCTGCCACAGCGGCACCAACGCCCGCAGCAGCCGCGGCGTCCACGCCGGCCACAGGAGGCCGCAAGCGGAGATACGCCCAAAGCAACCGCCCCGGCGGCTGCAGGGGTCCGTCCCACGTCTCCGCTCCCCCGCCACCCCAGAGACAGGGTCTCCCGGCGGCGAGTCAAAGGGGAGTGAGGCTCCCCCGCTCCTGGTCTGCTCCGCGAGAGCCTCCGAGGAAGCGGAGCCGGTAATTAAGCCGGCTGCCACTAATCTGTTGATTAAGTAGCAGGGCTCGCTGCAGAAGCCTGCCCGTTTTAACCTCGTTTAATAAACCTGCAGAGCTCGCGGCATTCCCCTGTCCGAGATACGCCTCCTACACACGGTCATAATAACCCATGAGCGCCGGTATAACGCCTCATGTGGACAGCACTGCACACACGTCCACTCATCCCCTGAGCGTGTACACGCCTCATGATGACAGCCGGAGTGAGACGCAGTGTGTGGAGGCCCCCGTGCAGCCCGTTTGGTCCAAGCCCACCTGGGGTTGCCTCACGCCCTGTGTAAACCAGCTGCCTATAACCTGTCGGTTAATAGCCAGCAGGGCTCGTTGCTAAAGCCTGGTTTTAACCTGTCGGTTAATAAATTTCAGAGCGCGCTAATTAAGCCAGCTGCCACTAATTTGTTGATTAGTAGACAGCAGGGCTCGCTGCAGAAGCCTGGTTTTAACCTGTTGGTTAATAAACTACAAAGCTCGAGGCATTCCTCTGTCCGAGATACGCCTCGTACACACGGCCTTAATAAACCCATGAGCGCCGTTATAACGTCTCATATGGGCAGCACTGCACACACCTCCATTCATCCCCTGAGCGTGTACGCGCCTCATGATGAGAGTCGGAGTGAAACGCAGCGTGTGGAGGCTTCCTCGCAGCCCTTTCGCCTCACAGTGGCGGCGAGGGCAATGGCATCACAGAGAAGCCAGAACGGGGGAATGAGCAGTATTCCAGGCTGAGTGCCCCAAGCGGTAGCGCCCGCAGCGCCACGGCGCCAGGGCTCGCTGCAAGAAGCCTGCTGCTTTTAAACTATCGGTTAATAACCTGCAGAGCTCGCTAATTAAGCCGGCTGCCACTAATCTGTTGATTAAGTAGACAGCAGGGCTCGCTGCAGAAGCCTGCCGGTTTTAACCTCGGTTAATAACCTGCAGAGCTCTCGGCATTCCTCTGTCCGAGATACACCTCCTACACACGGGCATAATAAACCCATGAGCGCTGTTATAACACCTCGTGTGGACAGCACTGCACACACCTCCATTCATCCCCTGAGCGTGTACACGCCTCATGATGAGAGCCGGAGTGAAACGCAGCGTGTGGAGGCTCCCTGGCGTGGCTCGTTGCCATGGCGACCACAGAACATCTCCAGCATGTGCGCCCGCTCTTAGAGTGTTTCTCAGTGGCAGCGCTTGTGTCTGATGGACAGATGGATGAGCAGGCTGATCAGCAGAGGATACGTCCTGCAGTTCGCCTCTCCCCCACCCCCACAGTTCAATGGGATACAGGAAACACTCCTGTCCTCCCAGAAGCTATGTCTTGCGCTCCAATCCGAGCTGCTGGAACTCCTGTTGAAAGAGGATATTTCCAGGGTTCCTCAAAGGGAGGAAAATCAGGGGTTTTCACTCCCGTTATTTTTCTAATCCCGAAAAAGACTGGGGGAATGAGACATCCTCAATCTGTCAGTATTCCACATGCTGACGATCAAACAGGTGCTGGAATGTTTTCACCAGGACGACTGGTTCACTTCCACCTGAAGGATGCATACTTCCACGTACCCATCATCCCGAAACACAGGAAATTCCTGCGTTTTCCATTCAGGGAATATCAGACCAGACAATCGTCTGCTGTTCGGATATTTCCTGGCTCCTCGCATTTGTGTAGAGAAGGCTGGAGCCACTACACAGAGGAGGGATGAGAGTGTGTTTCCTCTGGACGACCTGCTATTTGCTGGCTCGCTCCAGGGAGGAAGTCGCTTTACAGACGGTACATCTCGTATCGCATCTGTCAAAGCCTGGGTTTCATAATAAATTGGAAGAAGAGCTGTCCTCTTCCCTCTCAGACAATCGTTTATCTGGGAGTGGAGTTAAACTCAGCCAGCATGAGAGCGCGACTCTAGCGGCAGCGAGGGGAGGAACTGACAGCTCTCCTCCAGCGTGTCACAACCCACACAGCCCTCTCCGTGACGCAGCTGCTCGGCGTTGGCGTCAGCTGGTCACGTGATGATCTCCTTGGGTCTCTTCCAACAGGGGGACTCCAGAGGTGGTTCATTCGCTGCAGAAGCTTGCTGTTTTAACCTATTGGTTTATAAACTGCAGAACTCGCGGCATTCCTCTGTCCCAGATATGCCTCCTACACACGGTCATAATAACCACGAGCACCGTTATAACGCCTCGTGTGGACAGCATGCACACACCTCTCATCCCCTGGGCGTGTACGCTCCTCATGAGGAGAGACGGAGTGAAAGGCAGCGTGTGGAAACTCCCTCGCAGCCCTTTTGCCTCACGGGCAGCGGCGGCGATGGCGTGGCTCGTCACCATGAAGACCATTACGGCACTTCACATAGAAGCCTCTCCCCCCAGCAGTTCCATGGGATACAAGAAACACTCCTGTCATACCAGGAACAGTGTCTTGCACGGTTTTTACCCCCGCTATTTTTCTAAATCTCCTCTGTCCTGTGCGCGCGCTGTCTTGCTATGTGGCGCACACGGCTGCCTTGCGCCATTCTCAGCGCCTGTTTGTGCACTATAGAGAGCGCTCGATCGGGCAACCTCTGTCTGCACAACGGCTGTCACACAGGTTGTGTGAGGCTGTGTCACAGGCATGTCTCCTCTGGGGTGGAGCCCCCGGAGAACATCAATGCGCACTCCACCAGAGGAATTTCCTCCTCCACGGCTTTGCACGGAGGAATGTGGAGTGGAAGATATTTGCACTGCTGCATCTTGGTCTTCCCCCTGTTCATTTATTCATTTTTATTTGAGGTATGTCTCCCATTCCTCTCTGACACACCCTGTACTGGGTGTCCTGTCGGAGTGAGTGACGTCAGGGAGCCAGCTGTGCGCCTCTCTCCTGCCTCTCGGCACGCTGAGAGTGGCCCTTTTCCCCTCTTATAGGAGGGATGTTCCTTTTCCTCTGACACACTTTGTACGGAGTGCCTGGTCAGAGTGAGTGACATCAGGGATCCAGCTGGGCGCTCTCCTACCTGTCTGACACGCAGAGAGCTGCTGTTCCCCCTCTATGATCGCTGCGCAAGGTGGGAACTTCCTCTCCACTTTCTCACAGCGGCTGGGTATGTATTGTTCCCAGCCTTCATCCGGTCAGGGAAAAAAGGCATGTTTTGCTATGTTCCAGGGACGGTGATGCGCCATTACGCATTGGCACAACAAGCATGGGGTGTTATTTAGCAGGTGTGTCTGTGCTTCTAGTGCCGGGCGGACCCAGTGGGGCGCAGACTACATCATGCTTCGCCCTTAACCCAATAGCGATAGCCTTAGAGGGCGAAGCCATATACGAAATAGAACTGAGGTTACCGACTGTAACCCCAGCTTCTATGAGTAAATGGCGCAGCCCTCTAAGTGCTGGGCCCCACTGGCTCTAAGAAAGCTGAAGAAAAGTTATTTGTTATGGGAGCAGATTGCCGGGCCTCCTTCCTATTTATACCGGAAGGAGGCCCGAGGGTGGGGCCCACCTTGCGTGTGGGCGTGGACTACAAGTGTTTCAGTGCTGCGCGGGGGCGCAGGGGGATTACCCAATAGCGATAGCCTTAGAGGGCTGCGCCATTTACTCATATAAGCTGGGGTTACAGTAGGTAACCTCAGTTATTGTTGTTCGGAGCACGGGTGGCCAACACTGCAAAAGCAGCACCTGATGCACACAGTTTATGGAGGCGTTATCCTACTTTAATCCTCAGTGCCCAACTGCTTGAATTTCATTAAGTCATTAATCATTGAAATCTAAATAAAAATAAATAAATTACCTTTTTTAAGATTACTATGACTTACACTTTTAAAGAAAACATATCAAATGGCAAAAAACATACATTTGTGAACTGATAAACCCATTTAAAAGATGGTGTCAGTCTCCATGATGATTGAGTAAACTGAGCCATTATTGCTTTGAAGATTTTAAATGGTGGCTGCAATATGCCCAAATATATATATTTTTTAAGATCTAAAAGCAGACTAAGGTTCTAGCCAATAAATGAGAGCAGCGCTACGTCCCTGCAAAATAACGGTCCGCCAACTTTCCAGTGAAACGAAGAATCACCTCCAAGCGTCTAAAAGCTGCTGCAGTGTTTTGCACGTTCAATACCTAAATAAATCCACAATGATATTTTCTTACTTTCACTTCAAAGGGACAGTAAAAGTAGCGATATGTGTCTTCAGGCCTCATGTCATCAGTCAACACTGCGAGTGTATGGGAAACATCACAGCTACATTATGATGCTAATGAGGTTAACGTCAATCATCAAAATAAACAGTTGTAATTTTCAATGTCAAGGTAATGAATATAGAAGCTTCAATAAAATATAAAACACTGACAAGCTAAGGGAATCCCAGTTTAGAGCTAGCCACTCGTCAACCATTAGATTCAAAAGGAAATCGATCCCCTATTGTTTTGTACTTCTAACATATCGTTGCAGATCATCGATCTCCAGTGATATTGAGTGATTGTTTGCCTGACTGACCATTATATTTGGGCTCCATGTAGATAATAATTACACAGTATTCTTAATGTTCTGATCGGATTGCAGAAGACATCAGAGTTTGAATTTACTTCCAGTCAAATTACAGCAGATATTTTCACCCAAAAAGAGGCGTGACCATGAGGAAAAGTACCTGGATGAGTTGCTCATCTATTAGCAAGTGTCACCATGGCAACATTATTCTTCCTGTTTACATCTAGCAGAGCTCCCATGTACAGTATAGAAACTATTGTTACAGGACTTAAACTATGATTTTCTCCCAACTGGAAATAGGAAAATGAAAGATAATCAGAATTTCAGACTTCCTTGGCATAGACTATAAAATACAAAGCACACTTTAGTATTACACAGTTTTTGATAGTTACAGACACATTACTGAGACTTGAAGATTCAAAGTGCATACATACCGTATCTCTACTTGGACTAAAATTGAAATAAATAATGCTTATTTCATTTCATTCATCCAGACAGACAGAGAGAAACAGGCTCACTGTAGGTGTTATCATCATCTCCCTGTTGCATTTACTGTATCCACATGTCTCCCATAGTTCTGAGTGAAACACTCCACTGGTGGCTGGAAATGAGACACAAAGGAAGGGGAGACACGGGGGAGACAGAGTTTGGGGAGAATAACTTTAAGGACTCGGGAGTGTGAGCACTATTTCTATGTTTTACATTTTGAAGTGTGTCGAGTCCCAATACTATGTCATCATATCCTCTAACTAAGACTACCTGATGTTAATATTCTGAAGTCAAAGTCTTTGTCCTTGAGCATCATTTTCAAGAAGTCTGCGGTTTTTTCTGTCTCTAAAGAGGTGCAATTATCCAACATTTCACAAAAAATAAAATATATAATTAATATTTTAAGAATTTCTACATTTTCGGTTTAGTACCTTCACTCACCATGGACACAGTGAATTACAGTGATATCAAAGTGTTCACAAATGGTAGCAATTCCATTTTTATCTAGACACTTGTGCAAATGTAAATAACCCAATCATTAATAGGACACAAACTGTGATCTACAAGGCGTTGTACATGCAAGGTGTTGGTATTGTAAAAAGTCATGAATGAGCGTGCAATAGTAATTGAAAACTGAAAGAAGTCATCTGGATTTCTAATCTCTCACTTTTATTTTGAAGTTGTTGTGTCAGCGGTGCAGCATTCCTCACACACTGGCCATAGAGGTGTCTCATTGGATCTTTGAAATATTGTACAGGGTCTTCACAAAAAGGCTTTATATGGAATAAGGTGATGATTATATAAAGAGCAGACACTTCCCGTGAGTGTTTGCTAGTAAAAAACAAGAGCACAATCCTCCAAATGACATATCAGAGATGGCATGAGCCCCCCCGGCCCCATGCTGCTGCAGGAGGAAATAATCACAGCTCTGTCTGTGATGCTGTTTTCCCCTGATGATGACTGACAGGTGTCTGAGCAGGAATCAGCCTGCGCATTCTAGATATTAGTGTGATTATGTGAATTTTGATGGGCAGATAGAGGGAAGGAGCCGTTGTGTCCCATATCCCCCTCTGATCAGCTGCTGTCAGTCCGTGGAGAGAAATTAATAAACTGAGAAGATCTAAAGAGATATTTTAAGAACCCACAGGCCACCGCTCGCTCATCCAGGCATTCTGACTTTATAATGGTGTATTGTGTCTGTTCGTGGCACTGATTGGTATAACTCAGTCTCCACCCAGTTCATAAAATACTTTTAGATGTGTAACTCCAAACTTCAGGGAATGTGTGCATTGTGTGTTAAATTGTGTGTATGCTAAAACACATCAATGTGAACACTCTTTGAATCAGATCTATGAGAAGTAGATTTGCTTCACCACTCACAAAGCACTGACAAGACAAAAGTAAAGATGAGGCAGGACTTGACAGTGTCAGTCCAATCATCATCATCATCATCATCATCATCATCATCATCATCATCATCATCATCATCATCATCATCATCATCATCATCATCATCATCATCATCATCATCATCATCTCTACCACCATCATCATCATCATCATCATCAGTAAATTATTACACAGGCTTAGTGGAATACTCATTTCTGATTGGTCAATTTGGATTTGGATTTCTTCGGTAACACACAGCTGCTAAGGAGGATCAAGGGACTCTGTGCCATTGTGTCTTTCCGCAGAAAGAAGTCTGCTCAATTTAACGTCAATATTAGTTTTTTCCATCGGAAAACACCATGGAATCCTTTTTGAATATCAATTTTCATGAAGCTTTGGATTCATGGTGGCTTAACTGTCCCCAGTAAAGAAAAGAAGACAAGAAAAAGGGAACAAGAGAAGGAAAGAGGTTGAAGACGGAACACTGCAGTGGCCATGTTTAAAGATGTTATTGAATGTTTTTTTGGTTAGAAGCCTGCGTACAGTCTGTGAATAACAAAAGCTGAGAAGAGCCAAGGTGGTTGCTTGAGAGTGACTAAATGAGACTACTTAATATCATCACAGCTAATATAAGTTCAACTTTAGCGGTGGTGATGTGAAGTCATGTGACTGTGATGCAGTTTGTATAGCCTAAAATGTGCTATTTGCTCAAGGCTATTGAATTTACACTTCAACCGTTATAAAAGTGTTGCTAATATGTGGAAGTGATCCTGCTGCAAGTATAATGAAGGTTTGTTTGCCATAGAGATTTTATGCAGCTATAATCCAAACTCCAATGAAAAAAATCCTATTGACTTTTTGTAACATTCACTTTCAGGTCAGCTAACGTCATCGCTGAACAACTCCATAGGCTTATAATTGTTAGGTGTGTAGATAGCAGATCAAGAGGTGTGTAAATAAATCCTTTTTGGAAATATCCAACTGGTTATGTGAATGAAGTTTGATGAAACAACTGAAGTGTTCATCATGATGAGATGTGCTGAGAAGACGGGGGTAACAGTGGTATTGTGAGGGGCTCGGGGCAAAGTGAGAAAGGAGAGTGAAACAGAGGGATGAGCCTCTGTGCAGCGACGAGACCTCTTGGCGGGGTTAACCGCAAGGTAATTGAAAACTGGTCCGTACATGTGACCGCTGTTTACTCGGTTCACAGCCCATTTATCTGCAGGTTTAGCTGACATTACTGAAGAAGGGCTGACTGGGCGCTTTGTACACCTTAACACCTTGAGAGGCTGTGCTGCACTGCACAAGTTTCAAGTCTCTTGACTGTCTCTCCATTTTACCAGCAGACTGCACATGCTGTCAGTGCTTAGAACACAGCTGTAGAACTGGACTGAACCATTAGCATGTCCATAAGCACTGAGGCTTCAGTGTCGAGGAAGTACACAGAGTCCAGTGGAACATTCCTTAAGGACATCAGCTTGTGCTCTTTACAAGGATGCAACATTAACTGAGTGAATCGTGGCTGTGAGGAAACATTATAGCTGGCCCAACACCCTGTAATAGATTCCTTTTGGCGATGCTACTGTAAACAGTGCAGCATCTTGTTCTTTCTGTTTCCAGGGACAAAATACTGAACCACATGAATTTGGACAAATACACGGATACCTATTGACATCTAGGTGTGACCAAAAAGTATTCACATTTGCAAGCTGTCCAAGCATTTTGCGAAATAAAAGGCTGGTGCAGGATGAATATATTACTAGAAGGAGGAAACCATATCTACAAGTGATGGTCTATATCCGGCTCAACAGTGGTCTATAACTTAAACTACCTCCTATGGGTCAGCTGTGCATAATTGTATATTTCAATTTTTGTGAACACATGTCATGCCCAAGTAACATATATTCATTGTTGTTTGTTTTTTGCATTTAATTGAAAGTCCATTTCTTGTATGTGTTTCATTAAACCACACCAATCCGACTGTCAGCTGATTTTTGCTGTCAGTGAGAACCTTTTGCGTTTTTGCGGTGCATCCTGCCTTCTTGATGCAAGTTGGCCCTTCTTGGCTGGCTTTTCTGACTTTCTAGAATGTTTAGTATAGAAAGCAGATCCGGCTGCAATGCCTTGATACTGTTGGTGACATAAATCACTCATTTTGTCTTCTCAGCTTAAAGACCCAGTGAAGTGCATGTTTTTGCACCAAAATGAAATGGCAGTTTCATTCCTTACATATCATTGTGCCTGTTCATGGCTAAAATAATTTTTAATAATTCATAATTAATGAATTATTAATTTTGCCATCTGAGCCTAACGGAAGTTGCAGACGATAGTGGCTGTGACGTCACAAGATGTACCCAATTGCGATTGTAAACATGGCGGAGACTTTGGAAAGTGATACTAGTGTGAGAGAAATGATTGATTTGGACAGCTTTTCGGACAGGATAGATGAGGAAAGTGATGAATTTGGTGCACTTTGAGGGCAACATTAAGAGATTTATGGATACAGCTCTCAACACTCATATGAAACATATATTTCAATAATCAAAAAACATTGGAAGGATTTCTTAACCTATTTTATACAACTAATATTACATAGATGGAAATATTTGTTTACATAGATGACCAAACCCACTGAGATAACTTAGGCTACAGTTTACCTCCCTGAGCTGACGTTATCTCTCTCAGTCCCACAGGAGAGCACTCTCCCTCTCCTTATTGTTGAAACAGCTAATCTCCGTTAGCTCCGAGCTAGCACCAGATGCTAACGACAACCCTGTAACTCTCTCAGTCTCTCTTTCTCTCTCTCTCGAATCGACAAGCGGCCTTTATTTATCATGATCAATCAAAGAATCTACGAAACAATGACACCAGCCAGGCTCACCTTCATCTTTTGGGAACAGAAACATCGCCACTTCGGCAGACTTGACATTACTACAGCCAGCGGCAATGCATCGTTTCCCCTGTGTTTTTCATCCCTCTTTCTTCACTGTCGCCTCCATTGTCAGGTTTTCTTGATTGGCAATCACTTCCAGTCGACTCCGACACACTTTCCAGGAAAATACTAGCTCAAAAACGTTGAGAAATTCGACTTTGAAAAAGAGAAAAAATGAACGGTGGTGAATGTAAACAGTGCGGCGGCGTCCATCTCGTGAAGTCACGCAGTAGATCGCAAGCCACGCCCACGAAGGCGAAGGTCGACTGCAGATTTCCCCGGCAAATTCAAAACTCGTCAAATTCGTTGCTATTCCAACATCTTTTGATATGGGTTCCAATGGACAATTTTGGTCATTACTATACGTATTAGCATAACAGATCATGCACAGGTGCACACTTCACAGGGTCTTTAAGTGAATCAATGCACCAGAAGAGATACAGTACAGACAAGAGTTTAACAAGCTGACGACTAAAATCAAGAGACTAAAGACAGAGGCTCTTTTTATTCGTCATCTTCATCTACACCAGGGGTGGGGAACCCTTTTCCTCTCAAGGGCCATTTCAATTTTGACAACATCCTTCGAGGGCCGTACAAATTATTGAACTCAACGTCGGCTTAAAAAACTCAAATCACAGCCCATTCATTTTGCGTTTCTTTCATGCTGTGCAAAGAAAAAGCAACCTCTTAATCCAGATATTTGACCATGACCCGCGCATTCATACACCGTGGCATGACCACCAAAACAGAAAGATATGGACACAAGATGTGTGCAAATGTATTTAGTTTCATATCCATGTGGACATGATTTAAGTGCGGGGGGGCGGATCTAACCTCATCTCGGGGGGTTTGGGGGCATGCACCACCAGGAAGATTTTTTTTAAATGTTGAAGTTAAAAGCATCAATCTGGTGCACTTTGAGAGCAACATGAAGAGATCTATGGATACATCTCTCAACACCCATATGAAACAGAACTGTAAGCAGATGTTTTTCTTTATGGATATTTTACAAATCACTTCCCTTTTAAACTGTATTCTTGTTTATTAATAACAACTTTTTTTTCTGTCATATTAGTATTGTATACCTATTTACTTTATTCTCTTATTTTTCTATAACTATAATGATCATATAAAGATGTGCCTTTACCTCACTGGTTGGAGAAAAAGCTTCTTATATTCGTTAGCATAGCTAGCTAACCAGATGCTAATAACAACAACGTTATTGACTGGATGATCAGTATGACAGATGAACAGATCGCAACTGGGCTTTCAACTAAAAACACAGCCACGCAAAAACTGCGGAATGTGTACAGCTCCTTATGGGTATTGCAATTTGTGAAGTCCCGGCCCGGAGCCGCGTTCTGGTGCTCTCCGTTAGAACTACACTCTTGTCAGACGAGACATATACCACGTGATGACACGTTAGGCTCGTGTTGTGTTCAAGGACCCTGACCTTGGCCAGGAAAAACAAGCTTGTTTAATTATTTTGCGGTCTAGATTTCTTGAATTTTTTTCTTTTTTGCGTGTGTTTATAAATTACCTCGAGGGCCGTACCAAATGGTCTCGCGGGCCGTATACGGCCCGGAGGCCGGAGGTTCCCCACCCCTGATCTACACAGATATTTTCACAACAGCATTGTGTTCAATAATTAAGCAAATATGGTAGTCTTTGTTTCATGCAAGTGTCTTAACAACGGCTTGTTGATCCACATCCCAACATCATCCGGTTTTGTTTCTTTCTTTTTTTTATAACAAAAATAGGACTAGTTGTGTTTGTGGTATATTCAAGTGTGATTTATGGCAATCCTATGTACAGTAAGAGACAAAAGAAAAGGGGGAGTTGGGGTTATTATGATATCCTCACTTCAAGTTAACCATCATTTGATGAACTCACAGAAACCCTGGATTTTACACTCGTATGTTTGAAACCTCATACTCCCAGTTTTGCTCACGACTATCTGTCATAAAAGTTTGCCTTTCAAGCCCAAGTTTAGATTTCATTTGAAGTTATTTCACACTTGACAAAGCTCCTCCAGAGCCGCAGAAGATATTATTAGGGCTGTCAGTCGATTAAAAGATTTAATCGCGATTAATCGCATGATTGTCCATAGTTAATCGCGATTAATCGCATGATTGTCCATAGTTAATCGCGATTAATCGCAAATTAATCGCACATTTTTTATCTGTTCTAAATGTACCTTAGAGGAATATTTTTCAAGTTTTTAATACTCTTATCAACATATGAGTGGACAAATATGCTTTATGTAAATGTTTATTATCATTTGAACAATGAGAAATATTCTGCCTATCTTTTCCTCCCCCTCTCCTGACAGCCCAACAGCTGATCTCTGAGCAGGAGACGTGGGGAGAGGGAGGTGGGGGGAGAGGGAAGCGGGGCTATTTCATCTTTATCAGAAAATGATCATATAGAGGCGTACAGACGGATCCGTTTGACCCCCCAGAGCGTTCCGTTTGCAGATCTATCTTGGGACCCGTTATCGTTTGCGGGGTCCGTTTCTATCGTTTTGTTACGGCCTCATGTAAACAAAAAGGCTATACGCAAGAGAAACTATGCCAGGGATGGGCAACTTGGATGGTGGTGGGGGCCACATAATGTATGTACTGGCCACCAGGGGGCCGCAGATTCACGGAACACACACACACACACACACACACACACACACACACACACACACACACACATACACACACACACACACACACACACACACACACAAACACACACACACACACACACACACACACACACACACACACACACACACACACACACACACATTTCATGTATTGTATGTAATTATTAACAAATTAAGTCTGCCATCTTCATTGACATTTTATAATCTTTCAGGGAACATCCTCTAATAAGCTCACTAAACAAATATCAGTTCACAGAAATTTTATTTAATTTTTACAAGTGGCAAGTTTGTATTGAAAAGTTTTAAACTATTGGAAAGCACGGAAAATGTGTGTGCATTGAGATTAACCATTAAGATGACATAAACATGAAGTCATGAACACTAACTCAGACATTAGTTGTCTAACTTGAACCTAAGACACTTGTAGCTAGTCTCTGCTGACACACAATAAGGGGAGTGTCAATACAGACACCTGTCAACCCGCACTCTGCTGTTCCTCAGCTCCGCTCCCCCTCCCTCCGGCTGAAATTATGAATGAAAAGCTTAAAGTAATCATAGATAACACGGCAGGGTCCGTGACAGTTTGTTTTCATCTGATTTCAAATAAACAAAGTAGTCTTGGTTTTTAGAATATTAAACTTGTTTCACCAAATTCAGATGATAAATACAACTTTTAAGCTTGTAAAGGCATAATTACAAGCGGCAACTTAACGTCACAGCAGGCATAACAACAGCCGATGTTTCTTGTGAGTGTTTCCCCGGGAAACAAACACAATACACACAAACGCGTCACAGATTATTTCGCGGTAATTGGCTGCCGAAGAAAATCATGGACGCAGCTCGCGACGTAACTAGGAGTCTAGTGGACGGTATCAGTACTACAAGTAAAAAAACATATATATAGTTTTTTTTATTAATTACGTTGTTTATAAATTAATCTGAGGGCCGCAAAAAAGAGGATAAACTCTGTAATACATACAAGTTTAACCTCCTTATTTTTGTTGAAAATTGAGAACTCCGCATTAGGGTTTATTCCTCCTAGAACATACAATTTGCCTTCAGTTAACCTCAACAGTCCCATCAGTATTCAGATCATCAGCTTTACTGGGCTCCAGATATTGTTTTGACCTCCATTTAACTCCGTTTAAGGCTATGTCCACGTTTTCTGTTTGTGATGGAAGCTCTTCAAGGAAAAGGAGCTTGGCGAAGCACACACTTACTGTTGTGTTTGTACTCTCACTGTAGCCTTGATCTTTGACACTGCTGGGTGATGAACACTCTGCAGAGGTGTGAGGAGGAGCGAAATGTTGTCAGGGCTTTAGCTCACTGAATGATGTTATCCTCTGCACTGTTGAATACAACATTTGAAAATACAAGTTTTAAGGTTAACCATTTGCATTCACTTCGGGAAGCCTGAACACTGCTCACATTCATCTCAAAGAAATGTGCCCCGTAACATTAAATACAATGCATCTTCCAGATAGTATAGTTGATATCTCTGATTTTGTTTGTCTATCTATACAATTACAAACGTTTATATCAAGATTTGTCCGGGTTGAAAAAGAAAGTTAAATGTAGGAAAATAACATGTGTATAATAAAAAAGTGGTCAAATGAAAATGACTATATAGGATTTGATTTTAAATGGAGTGGGGCAGAATCAATATTTTTGTAGCAGCCAAAAATCATTTGATTCAGTGCTGTTAGAGATACAGATCAGCAACTACATTTCTTCTTGAGAAAAAAATGTGTGTGGTTGTTGAAAGAAAAAAGTTATTTATTGCAAGGTTGTGAGGAGGTGGAGGAGGAGGTGGAGGAGGAGGAGGAGGAGGAGGAGGAGGAGGAGGAGGAGGAGGTTGAGGAGGAGGTTAAGTAAAATGGTAATTGTCTTTATAAAGAACTCACAAATATACAGCATTTGTATTTGAATTTCAAAGGGGGTTAAGATACAGTATTCACTCAAACTGCTAGCTTATAGCAAACATTTATCAAAAGCGAGGGAACTAGCTTCAGTGGCAGAATCATCTACATTTGGTGAGCAGTGGTGGGAACTAAGTACATTTAACTAAGTATCGTACTTTGGACATATTTGTACATTACCATTTAATGCTACTTTATAATTCTTCTCTGCTACATTTCAAAGGCAAATATCATACATTTTATTCCACTACATTTATTTAACACATAGTTACTCGTTAATGTGTACATACTGTATAAGAACACTCGATAAGCTGATATGGTAAAATGCAGTACTAATCTACACAGTATTTCAAGTATCTAACTTTTTGTATCTAATATTAAATAAGAACTTTTAATACTAAAATGCTCTTTCATGTATAAAAACAGGATAATATAATGACCATAGTAATAATACTTTGGTAAGATACATTCTCCATAACAAGTACTTTTACTGTTGATACTTGAAGTATATTTAGCTGATCATCTTAAGTTGTTCATATTATTCTGAAAAGGGTCATTTTGCAGAATGAGTTATGTAAGGGAAACGTCTGCAGCAATGGAGAGTCAGGACTCAGAGAGACACGAGGAGAGTTGGAGCTTTGATGTCAAACACTGATGGTTTATTACAAGTATCGGCTGGAGAATTCATATCACAAGTCACAGCAGCCAGAGGTTCTGACTGCACGGGAGGGTTGCCACATAAATTCTGAAGCACCTCTCTCTCGATAGCTCTTTTAACTTATTCTTCGAGTCCGTAGCAATCTCAGATGTTGTTCTGCCAGTATCGGGCACAGGCCACAGCTGATGGGGTAGGTACTGCCAGGTCTTCTGGACTGCACCGGGGGGCATCGGCACATTCCAGTAGGTGGGACATTGTCTGCACTGATCCACAGCTGCACGTGTCTTCTGTGGTGCAGTTCCACACTTTCATCAGTGCTTTGCACCTCCCCTGTTCCACATGCAGTCTATTAAGTAACTTCCAGGTTGTCCAGCCAAGGTTGTGGCCACTAGCGAGGCTTTCCGTTGGTGTGATTCCTCTGTCCAGCCATTCAAGAGCTCGTGTGTCATTTATTTGCCATTCATCTTAATAATAATAATAATAATAATAATGCATTACATCTTTTATTAGAGCGCTTTTACAGGTGCTCAAAATGCTTTACAATTACACATTACACATATTAGACATGTAAGAGTCATTACTGTAGACATTACCCACAAGAGCAAATGCGGGTAACGTGTCTTGCCCAAGGACACAACAGCCTGACGCAGTGGCGGCCGAGGCGGGATTCGAACTGGAGTTCACCAACGCCCCTTGATCTGATCAACCAACACTGCGCCAAAACCGCCGTCTTCCCAGATCTTCCTTGCTGCTTGTTTGTTTGTCTGGAGGGGCAGGACTGTCTGCACAAAACTGGCTCTGGATCGGAGCCTGCGTTGGGGTGCTACGTGGCCATGCAAGGGGTGTCTGATGTCTGTCTCCTGTGTTCTCCGTTCATCTTGAGCGATACCTAGTCGTCTGATGTGCGGGGGAGAGATGCCGGCTAGCGCATAGTGGCACGGGACAGATGTTCTCTTTATGCACCCCGTGATGATGCGGCAGGTGTCATTCAAGGCTGTGTCGACCAGTTTGGTGTGACGTGATCGGCTCCAGCTTGAGCAGGCATACTCTGCTGTAGAAAAACACAGGGCCATGGCAGTTGCACGGATTGTTGGTGGATCTGCGCCCCACTTGGAGTTCAGTAGTTTGCGCAGGATGTTGTTGCGGGTGTTGACCTTGGCTTTGGTGTTCTCCAGGTGTTTCTTGAAAGAGAGTGTCCTATCCAGTGTAACACCAAGATACATGGGATGCGTATGGTTGAACAGTTTGTGGCCATCCCAGGTGACGCTCAGTGCTTTTTTAGCGTCTCGGTTCCTCAGGTGGAAGCTGTATACTTGAGTTTTTGGTGGGTTGGGTTTCAGGTGGTTGTTATTGTAGTAGCTTGACATTTCTTGGAGGGCACTTTCAAGGACAGACTCAACCTTCTGGAGGTCTACTTATTGGGTGGTGATGCAGAGGTCATCTGCATAGATGAAACGTTGGCATTCTGGGGGTAATGGCTGATCGTTTGTGTATATGTTGAACAGGAGGGGGGCAAGTACGCTACTTTGTGGGAGGCTGGTCTTTTGGGCTTTCCACTTGCTCCTCTTGTCATTCAATTGGACGTAGAAGCGCCTGTTGTTGAGGAGGCTTTTGATGACTTGACACAGATTCAGATCACCAGTCATGTCCAGTAGTTTCCTGACCATTGTACGGTGTTGGACAGTGTCATAGGCAGCAGAAAGATCTATGAATGCTGCTCCAGTTATTTGTTTTCCTTCAAACCCATCCTCAATGTGTTGAGTTAGGTTGAGTAGCTGTCCAGCACAGGAGCGGCGAGGACGGAAACCAGCTTGGTCTTTAGTCAGCTTGGTGTCTATGAGTGGCATGAGGCGTTGGAGTAGCTGCCTCTCGTAGAGCTTGTAAGTGATGCAAAGGAGAGAAATGGGTCTTTAACTCTTTGGGGATGATAGGTCTTTGCCGGGTTTGGGGATTGCAACCACTTCTCCAGACAGGAGGGATGGGTTTTTGTGGCATACATGTGTTCAGCATCTCCAGGAGCCAGGTCTTTGCGTTTGGTCCCAGGTGCTGTATCATTTCTGCCAGTATGTCATCAATCCCTGCTGCTTTTCCGGGTTTCAGCTTACCCATTGCAGTTTCGAGTTCTTCTATGTCGAAGGGTTTGGTGAGAGGGCTGGCTGGTTATGGTTGGTCTGATACCACTGTGCAATGGTGTTCTCCTGTGGGTTGGCTGCGGTGTTGGTTACGGCCGTTGGCCACCAGCTGTGATGCAACCGAGTTTGCTGTGACTGTTGTGATTATGGGTGGTGTGGTGTGGTCTTCGCCAAGACAGCGGGTTGTAGTTCATGCCTTCCTGCTGTTATTTGTCATATTGGTGTTCTCTATCATTTACTTCCAGACTTTCCTTCGTTCTTCCCCAAATTCAATGATCAGGGTCTCTCCAAGTTCCATGGTGGTAACGGAGAAAGGTTCCTTATTATATTCCTCATAGTAGGCTTTCAGCAGGTCGCTGAGTGTTTCTGATAGCCCAGGAATATACTGTGTCTGGCATCCCCTGGACGTCTGGCTGACCTTTTTACCAAGTCTGTGAAGTTGGAGTAGTTATTGGGAAATGGTGGTATGTTAGATATGGAATGCTCTATCTCCTGTTGGAATGACAACCAGTCGGCTTTCCGTAGGTTGAATCTCCTGCGGAATGGGACGGTGGTTGCTTGGAGAGCGGATCTAACGGTGATGGCAATTGGCCGGTGCTGGGTATGGGGGATAGGGTCCAGGACTTCCTTCTCAGTTCTGGATGCGATGTCACTGCTTACACAGGCGAGGTCTGGGTTGTATCCTCGTTTCCATCTGGCGCTGTGGAAGGATTTGGGTAGTTTAGCGTTATGGATTAGGGTTAGGTGCTTGGACTCAAGCCAGGTCTCAACTTCATCTCCATCTTGGTTGTTGTTCTCATAGCCCCATGATGTACTGTGGGCATTGAAGTTGCAGATGCTTATATGGAATCTCCTCTTGCATCTTTCTGGTAGTTCTGTGTACAGAAAAGGGGTTGAGGGTGGTTTGTAGACTGATGTGACAGAGACATTTGGGAGGGCAACTGTGATGGCTTCCATGTTTTTCTTCCGTAGTGTGGGTCCAGACTTCCTCAATCTTGAGGTTTGGTCTGCTGAAAACAGCCGATCCACACTGTCTGTGTCGGGCCTCAGCGACCAGTTTCATTCCAGGTCGGTGTTGTGCAGGGCCGATGTGGGTTTCCTGCATGCAGAGTATGTCAAAATGATTGGCCATCGTTGCCAGTATCTCTGCCTTGCATCCGGAGAAACCTTCGATGTTGATTGAGATGATTGACAGTGCGGGTCCAGAGAGGGGCAGGTATCTGTGACGCTGTCGAGATCCGGCAGGCATCTTCATCAATTTGATTGCGTAGGTAAGTATACAGAGATTGGCCTACTGGCAGTATCAGATTATATCCTCTTGGATGTATATCTCATTCAGCCAGCGTTTCCCAGGCTGCACCACGGGGAGGTTTCTGTAAGTTGCAGCTCTTTTAACTAGTTTACAGAGAGTTAATCAACATATTGGGGGAGATAACGTAAACATCTGAGAACACTGGAGATAGCCCCAACATCTGGAGATACTGAATAACTGAATAAGCGTTCTCACAGTCATAAACCATCTGTGACCGAGAGTTGCCCGGTCATAAACTAATATCAACATTATAGCTGAGGCCTCCCATTCCTTAAGACAGATAACAGACGCCAGGGTTTGTCATAAACGTCAAAGGGCAAAAAGGTTAGATATCTTAGGAGTCCAGGAGAATTATTCCCTCACAAGTTACTTTTTGTACTTTAAGTACATTTAGATTATTTTACCTTTTTACTTGAGTAAGATTTAGAAATAAGGACCTTATTGGAGTGTTTAAAGACCATAGTACTTTTACTTAAGTACAGGACCTTAGTACTTCTTCCAGCACTGTTGGTACCAGTAATAGCCATCGCACAACAATGGAGTTCTATGGTTTAGAGCAGTGGTTCTCAAAGTTTGGGGGGGGGGGCGCGCAGAGGCATGATAGGGGGTGGGGGGAAGGGCGCGAGAGACCAGGAGGGGAAATGGTTATTTAAAAAAAAAAAAAAAAAAATCATATTTTGAAAGATTATTGATTCGAAAATAATATGATACAGTACTATTACGTCTGGGTCTCTGTGTTTCATTAAAGCTCGGCTCTGTGTGTGTGTGGAACGAGCCATTTTGTGTGCGTGCACGAGCGAGAGAGAGAGAGAGAGAGCGCACCGGTACCGGAGATCATTGATGTTAGCTTCTGGTACTAGCGAGCTACGCTAACGGATATAAGGAGTTTTTTCAACAACAAAGTGGAGGATATTCCTCTCCTGTCAGACTGAGGGACTCAGTGAGCTAAAGGACTCTCTCAGTGTTATCTCAGTGGGTCTCAAACGTTTTGGTCACCATTAATGTAAACAATTATTTCCGAGGCACACGTTTATATGATCATTATAGTTATAAAAAAATAAGAGAATAAATTAAAAACAGGTATGAAATACTATATGACATAAAAAAATGAATAAAGTTTAAAAGGGGAGTGATTTGTAAAATATCCATAAAGAAATAGTCAATCTGTTTACAGTTCTGTGTTGAGAGATGTATCCATAGATCTCTCAATTTTGCTCTCAAAGTGCACCAGATTGATAATTTTAACTTCAATATTTAAAAATCTTCCCGGGGGAGCTTGCCCCCAGACCCCCCTATGTGAGGTCCACACATCACCTATAAAAATAGCACTTTAGCCCTGCTTACACCTATATGCCGTGAGCTGATTATCGAGCCTTCATTGTAACAGTCGCGGGTGCATTGTGTATATGCGTGGGGATTGTTGCAGTAGAAAATTCCACTGTAGCGACCGGTACATTAATGGGAAACCCTAAATGTTTGAGCACCCTCTATGAAACGTCAAGCTACCCCATAGCACCCCCAAAATAAATCTTTGGCGCCGCCACTGAGCCTGACTATTTGTGTTGGGCGGGCCCGACTTTTTTTTTCCTCCAGAGGGGGGGCCCTTACAGAAAAAGTTTGAGAACCACTGGTTTAGAGGAATAATAGAATTTGGATACACACACCATGCCTGTTAGTTAGTAGATCCATTCTTTGTTGGTGTGGCTCTGCGCAGGGTTAACAAGAAACCATATCCCACTTCTACTCCAATGTGTCCTGCCAGCAGTTTGAACATGTTCGCTGAGACTGTGGAAGCAGGTTTGTGGAAAAGAGAGCAGTTATTTGCCCTTTTAAGAATAACAAGCTTGTACAAGGAATAGATAAAACACAGAGAATGATTGCACCTGCACCTAATGCTGTTTCCGTTGCAGAGGCTACACAGTATTATGTCACTGTACATGTACGACTAGACTACTCCTTCTGACACAAATTCTATCTAAATGTGACTGGCACTGAAGCAGCCTGGTTCTGTTAGTCTTTGTGTGAGAATTTGTAAACAGCTCATGGACCGCCCTCCAACCGGAGATGGGGTGCAGGCAGCACGCCTTGCAGCCCGAACCCCCCTCCACCTTCATCTCTCTCTGTCCCATTATTGCCACACCTGACAGGCTGCTATAATTGATTGTGCTGAAGGAATTACGGCGACGGCTTCTGATGCGCTAGGTGCTTAAGTTGACGTCTTCAGACACATTAATATGGAAATCCCTGTAAACTAAATGATATTTGTCCCCCTTTTTATGCAAATGTTTACCACCAAGCCAGTTATCACTTTGATGTTTCACTTGGAAGAGCTATGGTGGTTTGGACTGCATTTCGTTGGCTGGATGTACCGCTACCAATTATGCACTGCATTCAAGATAATGTCCCTCTAACCTTTATTACAAAGGCCTTTAATGTTCCCCTCGTGTGGGGTTTCTTCTTCATGCTTTGGTATTTAAGGTACTGTTAGCTCTACATAAACTGTGCCCCGCCCCCTTACTGTGTATCGCTCACTGATTGGACGATGCAGCGCATGCACTGACCTGGCTGCTGTCAGACATCAGCTGTGCGGCGTCATCACAAACGAATGTCGCTTCACGTGACGCTCCGGAGGAAAGGACGTCCCTGCTTCTCGTGGTTTCCTTGCGTCCCTCCATGTTTCCCTGGTGGGAGGGACTAGTCGCAGGGAAGCGACGCAAGTGAGGGACGCAAGGAATCCATTTAACCGAAGTGAGATACACCCTTAGTCTACTATTACTAGACTTAAATAGATTAGAATCATCAAAAGCTTTATTTTCAACTGCACAGTAGATAGAGTCTAGTTATGGCAATGAAAAGTCCCAGACAAAACAATAACAAATAATAAAAAATGGTGCAAAAGGAAACATATTAGAAATAATATAAAGACATAAAATAGTGCAAGAGAATGTTGCATGATCAATGTTCAAGTAAATGCAGAAGTCTATATTTAGGTGTGGTTTTGGCCATTGGGTTAGAGCGTTGATCATCAGATCAGAGGTGAACACCAGTTCGAAACCCGCCTCGGCCGCCACTGCGTCAGGCCGTTGTGTCCTTGGGCAAGACACTTCACCCTAATTTGCCCCTGTGGGTATTGTCCACAGTAATGACTCTTACATCTCTAATATGTGTATTGTGTAATTGTAAAGCGCTCTAATAAAAATGTAATACATTATTATAATTATTATTATTATATGTAAAATATAGAAATACAAGCCAAAAACATAATGTACAATTAAATACTGTACAGTGGAACAAAATACCGCTTATTGTAATACAAAATAAATATTTGAGTTGCTAACAGATGAATGCTATAAAGTGATGACTTTATAGCATTCACAAATTAATTGAGGTATAAATCAGCTGTAGGAATATAAGTTTCTATAAAGGGTTAAAATGTGCAGCGTTTTCGGGTGTGCATGTCAATCTCCTGACAGTTACTGTACTCATTTCTATGTGGCTTTGGGAGCTACATGGACCCCAGTGCAAAGCCACAGAGGACTGCACAGGTCACCACAGTGTCTAATTTTAATATTGTGACCTATTCATTTAGTTACAGCTCATTACCCACTCCTCGGGGCTATTGTAAATTCAGCGGTTAATCACAATCACCTTATGTTCCCATATCATTTTATGATGCCACAAACCTCACTGAAACGTAGATTCTAAAGAAGCAGTTAAGCTCATAGTTGCATAATGATAAAGGCAATGGAAAATAAAGCCTGCAGAGTGTTTGACTCTTTAGGTGAACGTGACATCTGCAGTATGAGGTGGAGCAACCCTGTCTCCTAAAAATGACGTTCCCACAGAACTAAACTGCATTCTCAATTACGTTTAGCAAGAAACGTATTTTCTCCCACGTTACGTTCGTTATGAACGTATCTCAAATACGTTTATTTTCTACATATCTTCTAGAAACATATTTTCTCCCACGTTACGTTTCTTATGAACATCTCTTAAATACGTTTATTTTCTACATATCTTTGTCATTTATTATCTTGCTTATAGTAATGATAATAGTCATTTATAAATATAATTTTAGAGCACACATTTGAAATCAATAGGCAAGGCTGTCATTTCGCCAGCTGTTACTCTCATGAGCGAGGCAGAAAATAATAGTTTTAACATGCCATAAAGCTGCTGTGTCGTTTATTGCACCTCAAACATTAAAACAAATCCAGAGTTACGTGTTTCTGTACTTCCTCTAAGAAGAAAGGAAAGTAACAGAAGGTCGTGACGCCAGATGTGGTGTTGTTAATGCGATATGATATCCGGAAAAAAATTCAGTTTAGGATGGCCAAAGACACTACACTACCCATAATCCCCAGCTATCGTTTGGGACTACAGTCCCGTTGACAAACCCCATGATTAATCTTCAAACTCTGGGATTGGATGTTGGAGTGGCAGTGAGCCAAGGTTACGCCGAGCGTCAAGCTGTTTGAAATGGAACGAAACCACGGCAGACTATTCAAAACTGGACTCGAACGCCCCCCCCAGAACTACACATGCTGGCTATTGTGTTTCGCAACATGTTCTCGCACGTCTCTACTGGGAATTGTAGTTTTAAAAAGACCTTTTCGTTTTCCCAAAATTAGAAGTTGACAGTATTAAACTGTGTACAGCCCTGGAGGTCTAGGCGATAGGAAACAAATTGGTGTGTACAAATTTAAAACATATAATTACTAAATGGGTGAAAATTGCTTGTATCCATAATGGGCAGCATTAATATATAGGCCTACCCACATGACAGCTCATTGTTAATTTGTAATTCTATTCCACTACAATTCAGAGGTTAACCTGGTATTTTTACTCCACTACATTTCTTTTAGTTACTTTGCAGAGTCTGATTAATGTGAAATATAAACAACCCTTAAATCAGACTTTAGTTACACCTGAGTAAAATTCAGGGAAAGGTGATTGTCAAGTGCCAACAATCAGGAGAGATATTTGATAGTTGGTGCTTGAGAAGACTAAACATTTATCTACAGACCTCTATAAAGTATATTAATTACTCTACTAATAGTTAATTAAAAACTGTATATAATTTCTATTTTGCACATCCCTTTCAAGATTTCAAGAATTTCTAAGGTTTATTGACATATCACACAACTACGGTGTAGTTATGCAATGAATGAAAAACGTGGGTCACAGGTTCCTCATCAGTGCATTACAAGACATCTATCAATATGTGTGTATATCTCTACCATTAAACTGTCATATTATGCACATTTCTTATACTATCTACATACATAAGAGTATAATTAATGTGTTTAATATCAGTTAAATTAAGTGCTTCAACATAGTTAACATAGCAGGGAAGCAATATATTAGACGTTAAGTACTTTGTCAGGCTTACTATTTATCTGTAGATACCCCCAAAGCTTTTTTCTTATTCGAAAGAAGACCTTAACCTAAAGTATTATTTAATGTGTTAATAAAGGTTAATTAGTTTGTCTGTTTTGCACATCCAACATCCAGCACTAAACTGTTTTATTGTAGAGATCACTTACAGTATCTTCTTGATTTTTTATATTCTATATTTCTATCATTGACCTTCTACTTTCCCCCTATGAAAGTATGCACTCTTAATATTTTTTTCATCAAATAATATTATTCAACAAAAACAACATTATTCAACAAAAATAATTCAATAACATGCTTTAACCACTAGGCGGTACACACAAGATACACACAGCATACTAATAATAACTTTGTATTATTAGTGTAGGACACCTATGTATGTATAGCATATCGTTTTATTCATGTTTTTACATAATTGTACAGGATATTGCTATACTACTTCTCATGTTTTACTTCTACACATTAATATCTGATTGGTAAAACATCACAGACAGAAAGGCATATCCGTCATTTAATGGTAAGCTATTGAAATTGTGATTCCATAGATGTGTCTCCCATCACCCAAATCCCCTGACTATTCTCTCAACTCAGTATTTACATTCTTATATTCAAAAAAAATCAGTAATATCTTTAAAAACAACAAGTCCATCAGCTGTGGAACCGTTATGGTGTAAATATAACCTATCTACCAATTGGATCAAATATAAAAGTCAGCCGAATTACTATTGATAGTGCAAAGAGACGTATTGTGTGAAAAGAAATGCAAGATGTTGTTTAATTGGTGATATATTTATGATCCACGTCACATATTCAGTTTTGGCGGCAGTTCTTCCTGTATGTCCAAAAGTCTTCTCATCAGGGCTTTATAAATAAAGAACTACAGCAGATGTGCAATATTTAATGCAGCCTAACTGTGTATTATAATGCCATTATGTGATGACTTCCAAAGAGAAAAGCAAGAACACTAGGAATAAAGTATTTAAAAAAAGAACATGTTTTCGGATATCATATAGCATTAACTTCATATCCCAACATTCATTGCGGCTAAAACATAAAATCAACGAGCTTCAAGCTGGGGATCTTGGGTAATCTGTTCAGTGGGTGGTTTGTGGTGTGTATTGCTCGAAATGTCCCTTATAGGCCTACGTCTGTTCCGGTGACTTTATTTACGGCTAAAAAGCATGCTAAAAAGCCCAAGATTATAGAATTAAACTAATAAATAAAAACAAGGATAATTGTGTGTTATTGTTGAGTAAATAACAGTGTGTTATTTAGAAAAAGAATAACAAATTAGAAGGGAAAAAAGATTTTCAAGAATACAGATTTCAGTGTTTTGAGGCTCTAAGCCCCATTTATTTTCCTCACAGACAGCAAAAAAAGTCAGACATTATACGATTTAAAACAAAAACAAATAAAGATCAAACACTGGCATGTAACTTAGGTTAGAATAAATAGAATGGTTTTGAATAATATATAAGAGTAAAATCTACATCACTTTACAGCCCCGCCCACTTTTGGGGAAACTAACGCTGTCATTTCAACGGCGATCAAGCCTGAAGCCACAGAGATCTTCTGTTACTCTCCTTTCTTCTTAGAGTAATGCCTCGCTCATGAGAACAACTGGCGAAATTACAGCCTCACCTACTGATTTCAAATGTGTGCTCTAAAATTATATTTATAAATGACTATTATCATTACTATAAGTAAGACAATAAATGGCAAAGATATGTAGAAAATAAACGTATTTAAGATACTTTCATAAGAAACGTAACGTGGGAGAAAATATATTTCTAGAAGATATGTAGAAAATAAACGTATTTGAGATACGTTCATAACAAACGTAACGTGGGAGAAAATACGTTTCTAGCTAAACGTAATTGAGAATGCACTTTAGTTCTGTGGGAACGTACATTTTAGGAGACAGGGTTGGGTGGAGTGTTGCTGGTGTGGCTGTGTAGTGCAGGCCGCTCCACTGACAGGGATTCGTTGGGTCTTATCTTGATGGGATGCTTTGACAGGTACTGCATCACATTAAAGGCCTTACCAATCTTCCCTGTCACATCCAGCAGGAGGCTCACAGATAGGGACCCCCCCCCCCCCCCCCCCAACACTTTTCGTTTTCTCTTCTCTCACCCATGTTTTCTTACACGACATATTGAATTTTCTTCAGGTTGCAAAGACAAAATAAAGACATGCACTATAGAAGCAAGATCACTGACTCTATTGAATAAGTCAAAGACATAGACCCCAAAGCCACCTACACACTTTCTATAATGTGCTTATGTTTTCCTACAAAGACATTTCCATTGGCTCAAAGGATGTTTGATGCTTTCCTGGAATGCTTTTCACTTTAAACTTTTTAACTTTCTGTGTTGTCGGGAGCTCGACAGAAACAGAGGAGCAAAGTTGTTGGAAATAATTAGGGCATAAATTACCTCTGTCAAACACTGGTGGTTTATTATAAGTATTAGCTATCTCCTATTGACAAGGTTTGGAAAGATTTGACTCAATTTTATTCTCATTGCAGAGAATACAGTTACTGAGACAAGAAAAATGCAGTTTAGCATTCGACCAGAAATGCATCAAACAGGAAATTCCGAAAAACGTTCATCCTCCATCCCGTTCATGTGGAGAGTAGCGCGAGTGCCACCATTGGTCGTCTTTCAGTTCAAGATGAGCACTTTGTCCATCTTGATGTTGAGAATAAGGTTGTTGTGCCGTCTGCCAACTTGATATTGTTACTGTGTACAGGCTAGGGTAAATATGGAGTAGTGAAGATGGAGTAGTGCAGAGGACTACGCACACAGCCCTGTGGCACGCCGGTGTTCAGGGTGAACGTTGAGGAGGTTTGATTGTTTAACCTACCGGAAACTGTTGGGCAGGAAGTCCAGAATCCAGTTGCAGAGGGATGTGTTGATGTTGAGCAGAGGTCACCAACTACATTTGTCCAAGGGCCAAAATTAATTCAGAGATTTTTATATATATATCAGAGGTCGCGTTAACCGAATATTTTCCATCTGACGGATATCTTTTAACAATAACGGAAAAATCTGAAAGCAGTCCTTCATTTTGACAGATTAGAACAAACTCGGAACAGCGCAAAAGTTTCCCCGCAGTGATGCTCCGGTGTTATGCCGTGTTATGCATGCCCTCCAAAAAGGAAATTATACAGTTTCCAAACCTAACTTTGCCGTACAAATCATTTAGATAACTGTGCGTTTTGGCTTTACGCTGTGCGCACTCCCGCGAGGTGTAGTCGGCATTGTCCCCCCCCTCGAACCCCTTGTAACTCGAGGTGACATAAATGGGGGGCAAAACGCACTAACCACTCCGCCATCAAGGCCAGCAGAATCAATGCAACACATTTCAGTTGGGTAGACAGTGAGGGGCTGGTGGTCTGCCTTTATAGGCGCCGTGAGTTTACAGCAGATTCTCAGCAGAAGGAGCTGAGTTGTTCCTGGCGTTCAGGAAACGCGCTTTCATATATAATAATAATAATAATAATAACTTTTATTTATATAGCGCTTTTCAATAACCCAAAGTCGCTTACAGACTTTGTGAAGGTACCAACATATGAATGCAGAAGGCAGCAGAACTAAAGCTATTTTATTTTTAAATGTAAAACCTAATAACTGGTGGAATACCACAGTTTACTGATGGGAATTCGAAATTGAATTAATTACTTTACAAAACACAAGGATTTGAGCCTTTGCAGACAAAAGCACAACAACCTATATAACACACTACAGGAAAGGTAACCCCAAAAGCATAATAGGGCCTCTAAAATCCTCTAAGATAAGCTGTGCTCAATACTTTTCTTTCACAACATTGCCTTTAGCTATCTCAGCAGATGTATCGTATCTCCTTCTCCTATGCATATGATAGTTTGCTGTAATCATGACCATGTTGTTTCCCGATGTTTAGGTGGAATCCACCCAGAGTATGATCAGGATCCTGGGACTCTCAGCCACGCTGCCCAACTACCTGGACGTGGCCTCCTTCCTGCACGTCAACCCCTACATCGGCCTGTTTTTCTTCGACAGTCGCTTCAGACCCGTGCCCCTCGGACAGACCTTTGTTGGCGTCAAAGCCACAAACAAGGTAAAAAAACAAAGATGATGAAGTATTTACAAACCTCTATGACCCTGTAAATGTATCATGCACAGATGTATCCTTTCTTAATATCAATTGTATGAACTATTTCAAGAAGAACGACTGCTACACCCCAAAAGTTCTTCATATTATATTTGTGTTTAAGCTGTATGTATCTGCAATTCATTCGTCTCAGTTAAGTAATAAAAACATGTGTTGTAATTCTGTGTCCTGTTTAGATCCAGCAGCTTCATGACATGGAAGAGATTTGTTACAACAAAGTTCTGGAGCAGGTTAAAGATGGTCATCAGGTAAGGGCTCTTTTACATATTTATATCCTTATAGAAAACATGTGACATAAGGAGGAGTACATAATATTTGTATTCATACAACTGAAATACACATACGAAAATATTCATACCCTTCAAAAAGTGAAAAGGCAAGCTTCTTCTGACCGAAAAGAACGAGATGAAGTCCAAGCATATCACACCAACACTTTTACATGGATCGTGTTCTTTTTTAATGTTAACACTCAAAATGAACTTAATACTTCAGGTATTCTACTTCCCTTGACTTTTTAACGAGGTCGCTTAAATCTACTGCATTTCTGTCATACGTCTTCATGATTTTTCTAGTGAAATGTTTGGACTAGAACAACCTAAAGAGGAACACAGTAAAAATAAGGTAGGGAAACCTTATATATATATACTGTATTATTTAAAAGTGCTTCCTATACACACATAAGAAAAATTGAAATTAATAAATTAGAAACAAATAACATATCAAAATAGACTGACCCAACTAAAATGAACCAGAACACAGCACAGGGACTGAGATCTATAAAAAGAAAGAGAAAAGGCACTTAAAACTGTCCAAAGATTCAACAAGTCTGTTGATTATAAGACGATTGGCTCTAAAACTACAAAGGTGGAATCGCAGATGGAGAGGGAAATGGATAGATTTAGTGATTGAATTGGTCGAATGGAAGAAGAATCAGGAACAAATACATATGTATCTGACTTATATACAGGGCAAGGGTCATGCAGTGTTTATATGTGATTAACAGTATCTTGTAATTTATTTTACAGGAAGGAATGTGGGGAAAAAATATGGTCAATGTAGTTTTTCACGTACAGGACCTCCTGCAGCAGAGTTAACAGTTAACCGAATATTTTCCTGTCTGAGAGATTTATTTTAACAATGACGGAAAAATCTAAAAGCAGTCGGTCATTTTGACAGATTAGAACAAACTTGGAACACCGGCAAAGTTTCCCCGCAGTGAGGCTCCTGTTAGCCGTGTTATGCATGCCTGCCAAAAAGGAAATGATACCGTTTTCCAAATCGTACTTTGCCGTACCAATCATTGAAGTGTTTGGGAGTTTTTAGTTTACGCTGTGCGCGCTCCCGCGAGGTGCAGTGGGCATGCATAACACGGCGCTAACAGTTCACGAGTGTGCGTCCACCCCCCCTCGTCAGAGTTGTGTAAAGGCCGACGGGTAATAATGGACATTGACGGAATTTTTTGGATCCTGTCCGTCAACATGACGGGCAGCGAAAAAGCGCAACCCCTGTCCTGCAGTATATATTTTCCCAAACCCTTTGGATTGAACACCTGCTATCTGAAGTCTCTGACGACCTTATCTCCCTCAGTGTTACCCTCCCCCTTCCTTCTCCCATCCACCACCCTCCGCTCATTCTGCTTCCACTCTGCAGCCTCAGAAAGTCTGCTGGGAGGCATGAGAGTTGAGAATTCAGACTTTACCGTTTAGCTCCCATCTGCTGCAGGAGTTGAACCCCCGTTTGAGCACTGGTGTTATCCTGTCTGCCTCATTTTATTGCAAGTGTTCACACACGCTTACACACACCCTTTTTCTAGCATTTGTCCTTCTCTCTTGCCCATTATATCCCTCAGAGACACACTTCAAATGAATCTTGCTGCAGTCATGGGAAACTTGTAAACTAACCTAATTCTACTTTACCACTAAAAACTTTTTGTATCCCCCTCTTGACACTCTTCAATGGTCCAGTCCGCCCTGTGGGTTTGAAGCCGCTGAGGCCACAGATCATCTCGGGGGGGGGCCTCCCTATCGCTCATTATTAAATTGTCAAGAAGTGGCTTTGACATAATTCATCTGGGAGGATCTGATGGATGACATTTCCTTTATGATTTTACCAGCACCCTCCTGGTGGGAAGCATGCTGCCAGAAAGAAGTTTAATAAGCAGAGAAGCGGCGGTTACTGCCGACAATGCTTCCACAGCGCTCAGTGGTGCTGATAAAACACCTTCAATAAATAACGCTTGCTGCAGTGGTCACTTCGGACCTACTGTGTTTGTAGCATACACACAGCCGGTAGCTTGAGGTGTGTGCAGTCATGCAATGTGCTTTGGTCTAATAAAAGATGTCCATACTAAGAAACAAAAAGACATCAAAACAATATCCGCAGGGTCTTTCATGGCTTTTTACAGGTAATTGTAACACTTATTTAGTGCTCTATTATCGTTTGAATATACAATCCTTATCTCAATTTTCATTTAGAACACCTTCTGTTCTATTTTATATTACCATGTGCCCCTGAAATTGTTAAAAGTATAGCAAATGGGAGGGTCTTTCATTTCAATTATTCAATAATAATCAGTTATTTTCTTATTTGTTTTGAAAGAGTAATGGTCAACTCTCTATTGACCAAAGCTGCCGTCGCATGAGATGCAATTTGCTCTTTGCACATTGCAAGGTAAGGCGCAAAGCCTCGCAATGGAAACAGCTAGTTTGTTTATGGTTACCTCCCCTGCTTATTGTTAAGCTGTCATCTGATTGCTTTTGTGTTTCAAGGTCAATCAACTTATCAGTAGCATTCCACGATCTGGAAGTTAGCATTGCAAGAACAACAAAGAGCAATGGCATTTTTCCGTTTGATTTTGGATTATTGTATAAAATAATATCAGTTGCAAACGTTGACAGGTGTTGTTCAGCAAGATAATATCCAGATAATAACACCACATATATAATTGTTGGTGTGTAAATGCAATCGCCACAACTAAATAGCTAACAATGTAAAGGAACTGCATCACAGACGTATGGCTTCATGTCACCACCGCTAAGCTAAAGGCGGCTAATGTTCGGCATGATGGCGTTCAGTGATTTTAATTAGTCACTTGTTAGCAACTGCCGTTTTTAAGACACAAGCTACAGAAATTCTCCAGTGGGGTATTTAATAACCTGTTTTATGTAGACAAATGTCAACATCTATTAAGCTTGGGGTAAGTCATCATAAATCATTAACTTTGGGACGAGGGAACTGGAAGTGGTAAAATGCCGACTCATAAGGTTTTAGCACTCATTCCTGCACCACTATGACGGAAGGTTAAGGGAGTCTACACTTGTCTTACATTTGATCCATTAAATGTTGAACTTGTTGACTTGAAATTCCAATTTTACAGATTGGACAAGCTGCATAACCAGCTGAACTTCTGTGTGATTATGTGTCAATGTTGTGTTCCTCCTTATCTTCTGTATTTGTATGCCTTAGGTGATGGTGTTTGTCCACGCCCGTAATGCCACAGTGAGGACGGCAATGGGTCTGATCGAGATGGCCAAGAACCATGGAGAGATAGGCTTCTTCCAACCAAACCAGGGGGCAGACTACGGCCACTGTGAGAAACAGGTACAATGTCCTTTTAAAAGCATCATCTCAAATCTTTTAGGTTACATTCCCTCACAACAACACAGGTAGCTTTGTCAGGGTATGATTGGTCGTTTTGGTTTTCAGCATAGTCACATAAGCTTTTTCTAATTCCATAGGCTAAATTGCTGTTGGAAACGTTTCCAGAGGTTATGGTGTTTGATGTTGGTTACAAAACTGGTTAATAAGCAAGAACAAGATTTCACAAACAAAACAAAATAATTGGGGCATTTATAGCAGTATCTGTTTATTCCCATGGAATTGCCCTGTCAAGTAAATCTGTTGAATTTACTTAAGTGAACTTTGGTACACAAATGTGTGCATCTGCATTAGCAAAGCGCCTTGACAGTACTGACCTGATGATGTCATGCTCTATTAACTTTGTTCCGCCATCTACTTTTACATAACCTTCCTCTGATGACGTATAAACTCCAAAAACAGGCAAAACTTGTAGCCAGTGAGTAACTCAACCACATGTCTTGAATAAACCCTAACTCGTTCTCACAGATTTCTCGGCGTGGCTCTCGAGTTCAGGCGCATTTATGGCTAACTATTGTGTCGTAGGTTAGCGTGCCATCTACAGCATATTGACAGTTAGCTCCAACATTATATAAGTCAACAAGCTCTCATCTCAGATGTTTAGGGCCCGAGCAACGACAAAGTCGGAGCAGATGACCTGAGTTTGCAAAAGTTTGCAAATGTGAAAACCGATTTTTGGTATGGGGGTTGGGTTGGGTTGGGTTGGGTTGGGCAAATTCCGAACGGAACGCCCACACTGTGAAATGATTGTGGTATACTCTTATGAACGGCAGCAGAACACTCGGCAGAGAGTTCCTGTTTTATAGATAATGTTTTGCCCCAGTCCCTACTCTTTAGCTCCACTCCCCTCTCACAGAACTCATGCACTGATTGTCACAGACACTTGTGGGAGGTATCATTTCACTCGTAAGAGCATGGGTGTGGACAGGTAGAGAGCAGCCCACCAGAGCATGGGAGTGCAGGAGCCCGTTCAAAGCTTTAATTTGAGGAAATGCCGGTAGATTTTGCTGTGCTGTTTTTTTTTAAATTTATGTCCCACATAAGACATACAGTATAACTAGAAACAGAGGAAAAGTCACAGATAAAGATTGTCTGGGACAAAGTGCTCCACATTTTTACACGACTGCACACTTACACAGTACACATAACACCAGTTATGCCAAAGAGAACAAGTTTGATACAAGAAAAGAGAACGCAGCTCATCATTACTGTCAACACAGTTTTGGTGCTACATTACATGTGTGGGCAGGCATGAGAGCAGGACCCTGTGTGTGTGTGTGTGTGTGTGTGTGTGTGTGTGTGTGTGTGTGTGTGTGTGTGTGTGTGTGTGTGTGTGTGTGTGTGTGTGTGTGTGTGTGTGTGTGTGTGTGTGTGTGTGTGTGTGTGTGTGTGTGTGTGTGTGTGTGTGTGTGTGTGTGTGTGTGTGTGTGTGTGTGTGTGTGTGTGTGTGTGTGTGTGTGTGTGTGTTTGTAATGAATGGTTTCTCTGCTGTGAGAGTACACAGAGGTGGAGCTACATTCTCCCTCAGAGGATGGCCAGTCAAGGCTCCGACTCGCGTATTTAAATCTCCTGCAACAGAAGGCAGAGTGATACATTTAGTAACCTTTTCCTTCATTCCCTGGGGCTGAGCCCAGATTGATGCGCCTGTAATCTCTCCTCTATTTAAATGGGATATGTATACAAATCAGATCACTTTTCATGCTTTCTAAAACTGGAAATGGAGGCTTTGTGGCCTGGTTAGTCTTTGAAACAGTACGTTAAAAGCATTTGTGCAAGTGTTCCCGCAGTATAATTACATGAATGAAGCGTGTTGTGTTTGCACTAACTGTACGTTAATTCACTCCTGGCCCTTCTGCCTGTTTCCCAACATAATGAGAATTATCCACTCCATTAGTCCATCTGAGTGTTTGTCAGTCGGGCCTGCTCTGAAGGAAGAGGCTCAGGTTGATTCCACTCTAAGCCCACACAGAGATAATGCACTGCTTATTTGCACTCTGGAAATGGCCCCACATTAATATTTATAGGTGTTTTTTAATCTCCAATATGCATATGCAGTGAAATAAAGCACCTCTAAGGTCAGCCATAAAATTTAGCGTTTATTTATCCAGCTTTGAAAGTCAGAAGTGATTCCACCATATTTTTCTCTCCTAATGTTATTTAATTGGCTTAGTCCCCGGGGCTTGGAGAGGCTGTCAATCAAGCTTAGATATCTTAATGCACACACTCCAATCAATTCTTGTTAAATACAGGTTGTGGTGAGCGATGATAAAGTGCTGTTGATGTTGAACACTTTCCATGAGAGCATTTCAAACAGCAGCCCCGCACTCCTGCCTTTTGATGGAAGAGAAAGTATTCAGACCCTTTACTAAATGACAAATACTACACTATAAAAATTCTCTATTACAAGTAAAAATCCTGCTTCTATAATGCTACTTACTCAACGTATGATCACGAAAATGTACTTGAGGTATTAAGAGTAAAAGTATTCCTTGAAGAAAAGCAAATATTCACGTTTGATAAAAATGAGTTCCAACAATTAGCAAAATTGCTGCCAATTCACTTTCTATCAATTCTCTCATTGTCTTAGGTACTAAAATATAATGTTGGCTATTTTAGCATAAATCAAAACATATTATTTAACAGTTCCTCATATTGTTTCTGTGTTAACGTCTTAATTTATAAGGTAACTAAAGATGTAAAATAACTGTAGTAAAGTCAAATGTGCATTTTATCCCTTGTATATGTAGAAAGCTCTGTAGATGACAGTGCCACTTTTGCTTGGGTTATAACAGCTTTCATATCAAATAAACATCAGAATATACTGCCTAAAGTATTGATAGTGAGCACATGGCCATATTTAAGTTGACTGTGTGGGACAGAACTGCCACTGTTTGTTCAAACTCACAGTTACTCAGAAAAGGTGTCTTATCAATGACAATGATAACTTGTCATAACTTTTGTATTATCATTCTCCATTATCAAGAGGCCCTGCTCAGTGAAGGTTGCTCTATGCAGTGCATTCCTCGCTGAAAGCATATGCAAGTGTGTTCGGTAACATAATGCCCCCCAGATGTTGATTTTGAAAACATAATAAGGAAATTATGTTCGAATGTAGATAGATGTAAAAGGACATGTATAGTAATTGTATTTATTACAATTACTATAAATATACACTGCTTATCTCGGGGAGCCAATAGTCTTAGCTAGGGCTGCACGATTTGGGGAAATAATCTAATTGCGACAGATATTGCGATTCGATTTGCGATATTTGTTTTTAAGCAACCCAACGGAAGTTTATTGTAAAATGCGGCCATATCTCCGGCTAGAAAGGTCGTATCAACGTGCTCCCGTCTCTAGTACCCCCGCAGCCCGAGGTACGAGTGAAAGAACTAAACTTACATGAAACTTCCGTTGGGTTGCTTTAAAATCAAGCTTCAGTTTCAGATTCACCCTGTAATAGATGTAAAACATGTGATGGAGCATTACTAACCTGACTCAGATGGTTTGTTTCACCAAACCATCTAGGAAAGCTCCATTGGAAGCCATTTGGAAACTATTTCAAAAATACTTGGCAGGTGAAATGGATCAATCTGTCTATCACCTACTCTCATGGGCCACTTCTGATTGGTTAACAATGACTGGTACATGTGGAGCACAGCACTTCTGATTGGTGTGGATAACTGACACACAAGAAGAACAAAAACAAATTAGACATTTTAAAAAATCACAGGCTTTGCGATTTGATAATTGCATCATTTAAAATCGCGATTTTGATTTAAAATCGATTAATCGTTCAGCCCTATTCTTAGTTTTGAATTGCACGATTACATTTTGATTATGTGCCTCATGCTTGACTTTCATGTTTAAGAAGGCACATTTTTTATTATAAAAAGAAAGATCCTAAAAAAAGTAACCCTAGCAAATACGGCAGCCAACTACTATTTTTATTATAGATTCCAAATATGTTCACAATTAACTGTTTGCTCAATAAAACCAAATGACCCAAAGGTATTCAGTTTACTATGACCTACTATTACAAAGACACATAAATGAGGAAATCCTGAGTAGTGAAAAGTTGGAACTATGTACCGGACTGTGTAATCAGCATGCCATTGGACATGTGGTTCTCCTGGCTTACTCCTCCCCTTCTGCTATCTTAGTGTGACCGTTTACAAAACTGCTTACTATACTCATCACCGATTAAGATTGTTTAAAGACAGAGAAACATCCACAGAGTTTTCTCCTCTGTAGCCAGCAGAATGGTAATGTGTGCATCCAGCCCTTCACCAGCGCTGACTCAGCACTGTGCAGAACGCTCCGGATATGGGAGACTAGTCAACTGGTGACTAGTGACATCAACACCTAATTGAATTCAGTTGGTAATGGATTTTCTGTCCGATCAGTCAATGTGTTTCATGTCTTCTGGCAAATAATTCAGCCAATCACGGATTGTTGTGATGGTTTTATTGATATTCACTGTGAAATAAAGAAGAGAATATTTTTATGTGGTTTGTTTTGTACCAAAATTAGGAATAAGACAAGAAGTATTGTTCAATTACTGTGCTAATAATATTTTTTGCTGAACAAGATTCAGTGGACAAAATGTGTCATGTGTAAGATAGCATTGAATTGATCCTACTAACAAGTTTGTCTTTATTATCAAAGCTTGATAGATTATTTTAATTATTATTATGTTATTCTTCCATGCTGTTGTCTAAAAGGCAGGGCTGCGCATTGGAAGAAGAAATAGAATATTGATATCACCTGGATATATGGATCTATTTTTTTTTTGTCTCATTTTACAGTAAATAATAAAGTAATGTAGCAGAAAGGTGTGTATACAGTTTTGCTGATGGTTCATTTTAGGTCAGAAATGTACCTTTTTTAAGCATCACAGAGGTATTATAAACAGCTATAGCTATTTATCAGAATACAGATAGAATTGCTGCCAAAATGTTTATCCCCTCTTAATTTAAAGAAGTAGCAAAATAAGTGTGAGGGTGGAAAGCATATGATATTACCCTCATCTTTGTGTAGGGAACCTGTGTCAAAACTCTCCCCAGAGACATTTGTAGTGTCCGAGTGACCGTTTGACTTTCATTTGCTCTGACAATGCAGCCTCTGCCATCCTCCCCCTTTTGTCCCCCCTCTCGCTCCTTTTTTAATATCAGTTCTGGGAGATGAGCCCATGTGACTGGTTCCTGAGGAGAGAAGACTCTGCTGTGGAGGTTAAGAGACACCTTGTGGTCCCATGAGTCCATTACACAGGACATAACAGAGCTCTCAGAGGTTATTGAGGACTGTCAAGTTAGGCATGGACTTACAGTTTTAATGGTGGGCGTCATGCCATGTGCTATGAAAGATGTGTCTGTTAGGATAGGGAAGCATCTTCCTGAAGAAAGAGTGTTACATTAGTGCTGATAGAAATAGACAGTACAGATGTACTGACGTGCCTTTACTTTTCCTTCCTCTTTACACTCTCCATCTCTGTGGTCTTTAGATGTTCAGCTTTCATGTCACTTTGTTTGACAACATGCACCGATGCAGACACACTGAGTGGCAAACCTCCAGGGACTCTGCAGCAGCACAAGAGCAGGCTCATTAATGTCTGCCTTCACTTTCATTGGAGCTATTTTTACAAGTCTAGTCCACCAGCAGGCCTTTCATTGTGGCAGATCCGTGACAACCTGTCAGCGTGCCAAACCAGCTCCACACTACACTGCAACAATGAGCTGCAACTCAAAGGCTGTGGGAAAACAGGAAGGAGACAGAGCAGTGACAAACACACATATCATAAAGATGGCTGCCTTAAATAGAAAGCTTTGTAAAATAGTGGGACAGTGTGAAGAGAACCAAGTACCTCTCCATCCAATCGGACTATTCTTTATTCCAGTCCATTGTCATAGCCGTGTGTGTTATAGCATTGCAGAACATGTTTAGCATTAAATACTAATTTCAGTGCTAACTGTTTTGCTGTAGCACCCCCTCCCCTATGTTCAAGAGCAACAGACTCCTCATAGAGACATTGTTTAGGATGTATTTTGTGTGCTTTACAGATAAGATTGTGGTCCATTTCTAATTGATTTGGTACTTTATAGCTTAACTTAAAGAGGCCTTATTCTGCTTTTTGGGGATTCCCTCTCCTGCAGTGTGTTCCATATGTAAATGGTCTGAAAAGGCTAAAGTCCCTGTGTTCCTTCCAGAGGGACTTTCTCTCCCACACACTCCCCCCTGTCTGAAACACCTCCATTGGACTCCTTTGTTTTCTTCTGTAATATAGTGACATCACTATGTAACACTTATATTGGTTAGCACTTCAACACATTGTCCGTGATAGGCTAAGAGACGGGACATTTCCCGACCCTAATCTAAGCGGTTGACCAATAGCTACAGAGCCGGCCAGCTAACCAATCAGAGCAGACAGGCCTCTGGTTTCAGACAGAGGGTGAAAAGAGGTGCTGCAGCTCAGGCAGTATGAGACAAATAAAGAGCTTCTTGAACATCAAAGCATGGAGACATGTCCCAGTAGAGACACTACATACTGATATGAAGCTGAAAATCAGCAGGAGAGGACTCTTTAAAGTAGAGACACTACATACTGATATGAACCTGAAAATCAGCAGGAGAGGACTCTTTAAAGTAGAGACACTACATACTGATATGAACCTGAAAATCAGCAGGAGACGACTCTTTAAAGTAGAGACACTACATACTGATATACACCTGGACATCAGCAGGAGAGGACTCTTTAAAGTAGAGACACTACATACTGATATACACCTGAACATCAGCAGGAGAGGACTCTTTAAAGTAGAGACACTACATACTGATATGAACCTGAAAATCAGCAGGAGAGGACTCTTTAAAGTAGAGACACTACACACTGATATACACCTGAAAATCAGAAGGAGAGGACTCTTTAAAGTAGAGACACTACACACTGATATACACCTGAACATCAGCAGGAGAGGACTCTTTAAATTAGAGATACTATACTGATATGAACCTGAAAATCAGCAGGAGAGGACTCTTTAAAGTAGAGACACTACATACTGATATGAACATGAAAATCAGCAGGAGAGGACTCTTTAAAGTAGAGACACTACATACTGATATACACCTGAACATCAGCAGGAGAGGACTCTTTAAAGTAGAGACACTACATACTGATATGAACCTGAACATGATCATAAAAGGGCCCATTTAAACAGTTCTGTACATAGCGCATCATCTTGTCATTTTCTATAATTAATAAATATCTGTATTTTAGCATAGAAAACCAGAGCAGACTCTGTCACAGGCCTCGTGGGAGAAGTGACAATACAAGAAAATCTATTCTCTAAATAGTAATTACATTTCCATTATCTGTAAACACAAGCATTTAGAGATAATAACAAGCGTAATAGCGCTGCCACACACACACAGATAGCAGGGCAGTACAACCATCTGAGTACTCTTCCTGTGGACACTGGCACTACGACTTCATTAACAGGAGATCAGACTGTGGAGCAGCATCTCTGGACATTCAGGTTAGGGACGAGTGGAGGCTCTTGTTAAGTTGCTAACCATCCAAATAGCACTTTTAACATTATCATAAGGCTGCCTTTATTGTACTAAAGGTGTGTACAAATACATATGATGTAAGGCTCATGTAACATGTGTCTCAAGGCACAATATAAAAGCAGAGACAATGGATGCTTACAATAATGACCAAACTTGATTCCACCCCTGTGCACTTCAGCAGTAAAGAATATTGCAGGAACCTGAAACATGTGAATGAAATCATTTCAGTGAAGCTGTTTTTCGATTCACAGCAACATTAAAGCCCGGGCTCTGTTGCCTCTTGCTTGACTTGTACTTTCATATTGTATAAGCTCACAGCAGGTCCAATCTACTTTAATATGATAGAAATCAATAACTATATAACTGGGACTCTTGCAGATGTGCAAAATGTGGCACTTATTCTAAACCAGATAATCTACAAGTAAGTTCATTTAATAGAGCCTAAGAAAACACATCGTACAACATAATTGTGAAAAATTGTAAAACATAATGATGTAAAATGTGGCACTGTGGAGTCAAATCCACTGTAGATGGAGCTGAAACAGAATGAGATGGAGGCAGATGGTGATGGAGAAGTGGAGCAGAGTGGATGTGAGTGGAAGCTCATCCTCCCACTCTATCCAGCGCTAACAGCCCGCTCCTCTGAGCACCAAACATTATGACTATCAAGGGCCACTAAATGAAATCTACAATTAGCCATCAAGCCTCAATTCAGCACACACTGAAGAGCTGTGGTGCTCATGACAGTCAGTATAGAGACCTATCTGCTGCTCTTCACCACAGAGCCAGCCGTCACACGTTTTTGGTCTGATTTTACAACTCTGAGCTTTGTAATTTTCTTACATTTTGATACTGATGCTTCCACATTTCTGGTAATGCCTTTGTGTTTCCTGCAACTCAAAGTAAAAGGGTTTTACGAGTGGTTGAATGAAATTGACAGTCATGTTAACCCTCCTGTTGTGTTCGTTGTGCCCCCTTACTCCTGTTCAAATTTGACCGATCCTTTTTTAAACTGCTCTCACATTAATACAAAAACATGAATACATGAATAGATACAAGACAAAAAACAGGAATCATTATTATTTAAGAGAATGATTCAGACTACTGGTTTACATGAATATATGCAGTGAATATACAAATAATAGACACTGAAAATGAACATGGTTATCGATATGTAGGTGTGTGCGCAGAATCCGAACTAAAACCACCAGACTCAGGGACAGTTTCATCCCACAGGCAATAAGACTATTAAACACCTGAACTGCTGAAACAACATCCACAACATTCATCTGGCTGCTACTTAAAAAATATGTATCTATTTACCTAATATATCATATTTCAATGACTTGCATATAGACTCTTATTGCACTATTTCACTTTTTTAAACTATTTTCTTCGAGTATTTACTATTTACTTGCACTATATTTTTCTGTTTATCTGTGTTTTGAGAGACAACAGTGTTTTAGAAAATCAAATGTTTTATTATTTCATTTTATACATTTATTTGTAATGTTAAGTGTATATATATTATAAGGGTAATGCCCACTGTGGAGCATACCATGAGGCCTTTAAGCAATCACATGTAAAACACAATATTTATGATTGATGAAAGTAAAAAGCACCTTGTGTTGAAAGGTGCTATATAAATAAACTTGCCTTGCCTAAATCAGTCAGATTTGACCCGCACTGAAAACACTGAAACATTGACTTTAATTAAGTTGAACCTAAGCATTTTTATGTTTACTTTATATAATTACTTTCAACTAACCTAATACAGTGAGGTGAACTCTGTTAACATAAGATATTTAATTAAAGTCAACGTTTCAGTTTTTTCAGTGCGAACGCGACAGGAGGGTTAAACTACTTAGTTAATATCTGTCTGCTTAGGACATGTATGGGCTTTGTAGTTTGTTGCATTTTAATACTGATGCTTCCACATTTCTGGTCATGCCTTTGTGTTTCCTGTTACTCAGAGTATCAGGGATCTACATGCGCTCAAATGAAATTGTCATTAATGCTACACCAGTTAGTTATTCCCCCTCCACTCAGTGGTGCTTAGAGAAGGTTTGCCAAGCCGTGTAATGGTTTATTTGGGCTGTGGTGTTGGCTGATGTGTGCCCACTGCCCAGGCCCAGCAGTGACAGACGGAGAGTGGAGCTGGCAGCTGGCTGTCTGCGGACACACAGAGCTCTGCAGCGAGTGGCAGGGCCTAATGGGACCTGAGCAGCAGCTTAAGTCACTGCCATCTCAAATACAGCCATAGCACTGCAGACATCAGTGCTAACTCACCTTAGATTAGAGACTGGAAGCATGGCGGTAACACACTCTGACACCTCAAAGCAAAGCCTCAGCCAGAGCATTTCAATTACCCAGCTTCCCCTGCTCCGGTGGATCTCCACAGCACAGTGCCTGTCCTAAGGTCTGCCAGGACACAGTGTGCCCTAGCTTTACACATCATATTAAGAATAACTTATTTATATTGTCTCCTATTTATGGGATTGTCATTACTGCACAAAACATGGAGGTAAAGGGTTAGTAGCATAACAAATCACTACCATAAAGAAATGCTTGTCTTCTGTAAAAGTTAAAACAATGAACTAGCACACACAGTCATAGAAAAGGGAGCAGAGTGAAGAGTCTTCTTCATAGGTATTCATGCCAGGCCTGCGCGGTAAACCACCAGCAATATGTATCGAGATATATAAGTCATCAGTAGTTGATTGATAGTTTCACTTAGGCCTTTAGATTACCATAGCCATCTGCATGTTGTGCCTCTAACTAGAGGCTGTTAAGTATGTGTATGCCGTGTTAAATTATTATGTTATTTTCAACTCTCAGTGCAGCTTTAATAGAGTGCTGCACTGATGACTTAGTTTGTGGGCTGAACCAGAAGTTAGCAACACAATGACGCTCTCGGCAAAATGCTGTAGGATTTCTCCATTGGATTTTGGAATATTGCAGAAACAAACTCCTATGATCCTCACACATTTTGTTCATTAGGATAAACTTTACATATTAACATCACTTTAATGAGTTTTGAAGCTAAATGCAATTGCCAGACTAAAAATATTAACTATCATTAGGCTGTAATTGAAAGGACATCACGATAGCATGGCGGCCAGTCGCCACTGCTAAGCTAAAGGTGGCTAATGTTCGGATGATGTTTTTTAGTCTAATTTAGTTATTGACCGCCATTTTTATGACAGTAAGAACCATCATATATTTACCAGTGGGGTATTTACTGACGTATTGTATTTCGTAGAACAAAATGTGAAAATATTTTCTATTTACCATAGACATTTACTTCATGACATTTTAAACACTGTTTTGCCAAAGCAGCTTGGGCCAAGAAAGATGTCAAATTCATTAGGTAACAAATATCTCTAAATAAAGAAACATTGTTGTACTTATGTTTTGATTTGTATAAACCCCCATTTTTTTAATGCAATAATCTTAATCTTTTTACCTAATGAAAGACAATTTGAACACAGTTGTTAAATTAAAGTTGAAAGTCATTACACACATCCGCAAGGTTTGCATACAGCATAAGAGAGTCAATGCAACAGTGTGTGTGTGTGTGTGTGTGTGTGTGTGTGTGTGTGTGTGTGTGTGTGTGTGTGTGTGTGTGTGTGTGTGTGTGTGTGTGTGTGTGTGTGTGTGTGTGTGTGTGTGTGTGTGTGTGTGTGTGTGTGTGTGTGTGTGTGTGTGTGTGTGTGTGTGTGTGTGTGTGTGTGTGTGTGTGTGTGTGTGTGTGTGTGTGTGTGTGTGGGGGGGTCTTTGTCTTTGTCTTTCTGTGAGAGAGCCAGACAGCTGCTGGCAGTAATGTGCTTTCTCTTGTGTTCAGAGTGCTGGGCGCTGACCTCTATTTAGATGCCCAGAGAGAGAGATAACGTCCTGTGATGAGAACTACCCTCAGGCCAGGCTGGGTCACAGCCCACTGTCAGTCATCACACACCTCCATCTCAACTGTGTGTGTGTGTGTGTGTGTGTGTGTGTGTGGGTGTGGGTGTGTGGGTGTGGGTGTGTGTGTGCCAACCTGATGGTCACTGGTTCGAGTCCCAGTATGGACCCAAAATAAACAATTGACAGCTTAAGGTGCCAGGTCACCTCCAGAGCCCTCCCAAGGTCTCTTTGGAAGTTATTTTATTACATATATTTAGCTATTTGCAAGAAAAATTACCATAAGGTTTTGATTAGTTAATAGTATCACATTATGGCTAACGTTAGCAAATGCTACAAGCTTGTAAATTAGCATTATATAAATTGGCACCAAACGCTAATACACATGCTACTGTACATACTCGTCCCATAACGTAGCAATATTTCTAATTCTAAACTCAATCATATTTAATCATGCAGCCAAGACACACTAAACGTACACTCGAGCACCGGACGCCATGTTGAAGTTGACCGCAGCGTAGATGTTACGCTACGTTCAGAGCGCATTAAACATCCCCTCATGGGACTGCACCATTATACATCCATGGGCTACACTGATGTTATTGGCTAAAAATGAAGGAGACATCTGGCTGCAAACAGTACATTGCTGGCGGCGTCAGGGGAGTCCCAAAATGCGTTTTTATAAAAGTAACAACAACAAATATTTAAAATATGTTTCATGGTAAAAACATGAATATGTTACATTTTTCTCATGAAACATATTTTAAATTATGTATTTTAATACATATATGTATATAAATACATATATTTATGGATTTAAATATACGTGGATTTTGTTTTACATAAAACAATAAATATATATATATATATGTGCATTGAAAAATATTTCTGTAGATTGAGACTTTATATATAAATCCTGAATAATATTTGTGAACCCTTCTGTTAGACTGAAATGCCACATTCTGAGCCCCGTTTGTTCTGGCATCGCCTGATAAAATGCATGTGTGTCTATTTGGGGCCTGATGTGTATAGTCCTATATGTATGTATGTATGTATATACACATGTACATGTATTGTACTGTATACAATAACAGTGTAAACTACATTTCCTCAATTGGAATTAAGAAAGGTAAAATGTCTTCTTCTACTTTCAGATCCAGCGCTCAAGAAACAAGGAGATGAAGGAGATGTTCCCAGAAGGCTTTGGGATCCATCATGCCGGCATGCTGCGCTCCGACCGCAGCATGATGGAGAGCATGTTCTCCAAAGGCCACCTGAAGGTGCTGGTGTGCACCGCCACTCTGGCCTGGGGAGTCAACCTGCCGGCACACGCAGTCATCATCAAGGTTCTACTCTTTCACTCAGCCGGTTTAGCTGTTCCTCTTCAGTTTAAGTTTCTTTGTCTGTCCCTCAGGAAGATATATCATTTGTTGAGTCAAGATGGTGTGTGTTGTTCTAAATGAACTACAGTGTGTGTGTTCATGGTGTTGATCATAATTCCATTGTTGAGGTCTACTAGAATAGATTTATATTGTGCAATTTTCCAAAATCAATTTGGTTTCTCATACAGCATCTCTGTAAACTACGTGTATTCACTGAATTTCACTCTCTGCCTTTAACGGCTCGTTGTACCTCCAGTAGCTCCAGCCCCCACCCTCCCTGTGAGCACAGTGTGCTCTGATTGGTCGGGACGTTGTGAATTGCGCTAAGCTCGGTGGAGGTGTTGTTTCCTTGTTTAGCGATACACAGCGAAACACAGCCAAACTCATCCTGAGCACACACAAAGTCACAGCCGAAGTAAAAATAATAAGTCTGGCTTGATATTGAGTAAGAAAAAGGTTGATAAACGCTGTGAGAATGGGTCTGCAGAGAGAATTTCGCAGCGATCCCAACTGTCTGTTATCAGCCTGCAGCCAGGGAGGAGAAATCAGCAGAGCTGCTTGCACTGAGTGTGTGTGTGAGGAAGTCCGTGGATTGGTCAATTTGGACCAATCAGCGGGGGCTTAACGTAACGGGTCCGCGGACGTAACATAACGGCTCCACGGATTAGTCCATTTCGTTCCGGGTACGGTTGACATCATGCGTTACCCGGAAAAATCAATGGACAATGACGTATCTCCAACGAGGCGTTTTGGGGAGGTATTTTCTGTGTTAGAGTTTTACTCGCTACAGGGTGTACTTTGAGGGTTTGTGACTCTGCAGACCGTTTACATGCTTAAAAATCTTCATAACATAGAAGGGGATGGGCAATAACCAGAAAAAGCATGACATGGGACCTTTAATAGTTTGGAATGGAATGGTAAAGAGGAAGAAAATATGTAAAATGTTGATATATACACACACACAAAAAAATGTTCTCCCACTTAAAAAGATGAGAGAGGCCTGTAATTTTCATCCTAGGTAGACCTCAACTATGAGAGACAAAATGAGAAAAAAAATCCAGACAATCAAATTGTCTGATTTTTAAAGATTTTATTTGCAAATTATGGTGGAAAATAAGTATTTGGTCACCTACAAACAAACAAGATTTCTGGCTCTAACAGACCTGTAACTTCTTCTTTAAGAGCCTCCTCTGTCCTCCACTCGTTAACTGTATTAATGGCACCTGTTTGAACTCGTTATCAGTATAAAAGACACCTGTCCACAACCTCAAACAGTCCCACTCCAAACTCCACTATGGCCAAGACCAAAGAGCTGTCAAAGGACACCAGAAACAAAATTGTAGACCTGCACCAGGCTGGGAAGACTGAATCTGCAATAGGTAAGCAGCTTGGTGTGAAGAAATCAACTGTGGGAGCAATTATTAGAAAATGGAAGACATACAAGACCACTGATAATCTCCCTCGATCTGGGGCTCCACGCAAGATCTCACCCCCTGGGGTCAAAATGATCACAAGAACGGTGAGCAAAAATCCCAGAACCTAGTTCTGGGGACCTAGTCAATGACCTGCAGAGAGCTGGGACCAAAGTAACAAAGGCTACCATCAGTAACACACTACGCCGCCAGGGACTCAAATCCTGCAGTGCCAGAGGTGTCCCCCTGCTTAAGCCAGTACATGTCCAGGCCCGTCTGAAGTTTGCTAGAGAGCATTTAGATGATCCAGAAGAGGATTGGGAGAATGTCATATGGTCAGATGAAACCAAAATATAACTTTTTGGTAAAAACTCCACTTGATGTGTTTGGAGGAGAAAGAATGCTGAGTTGCATCCAAAGAACACCATACCTACTGTGAAACATGGGGGTGGAAACATCATGCTTTGGGGCTGTTTTTCTGCAAAGGGACCAGGACGACTGATCCGTGTAAAGGAAAGAATGAATGGGGCCATGTATCGTGAGATTTTGAGTGACAACCTCCTTCCATCAGCAAGGGCATTGAAGATGAAACGTGGCTGGGTCTTTCAGCATGACAATGATCCCAAACACACCGCCCGGGCAACGAAGGAGTGGCTTCGTAAGAAGCATTTCAAAATCCTGGAGTGGCCTAGCCAGTCTCCAGATCTCAACCCCATAGAAAATCTTTGGAGGGAGTTGAAAGTCCGTGTTGCCCAGCGACAGCCCCAAAACATCACTGCTCTAGAGGAGATCTGCATGGAGGAATGGGCCAAAATAGCAGCAACAGTGTGTGAAAACCTTGTGAAGACTTACAGAAAACGTTTGACCTCTGTCATTGCCAACAAAGGGTATATAACAAAGTGTTGAGACGAACTTTTGTTATTGACCAAATAATTATTTTCCACCTTAATTTGCAAATAAAGTCTTTAAAAATCAGACAATGTGATTTTCTGGATTTTTTTTCTCATTCTGTCTCTCATAGTTGAGGTATACCTAGGATGAAAATTACAGGCCTCTCTCATCTTTTTAAGTGGGAGAATTTGAACAATTCGTGGCTGACTAAATACTTTTTTGCCCCACTGTATTATAAATGTCTCATTACACACATAGTGTTTTATTTTTTGCACACAAAAAAACATTACAATTAATCTCACTATTCATATTTATATTTAAATGCTAAATGAAAAAACTGAGCTGTATTTAAAATAGTTTAATAAGTGTACTGGAACTATATTGGCATCAAATCTGAAGAAGCCTGTGTTTTTTATTTAAACATAGTTAGGTACTGCACAGAGCTCCGGGGATGAAACTGTCCCTGAGTCTGCCGGTCTTGGTCCATTTTCTGGTGGCTCAAGTGTTTCCAGTCCTCTCAACCCCCGTCTGTCTCTTGTCTCTATAACAGGGGACTCAAATCTACGATGCCAAGCGTGGGACCCTGGTGGATCTGGGCATCCTGGACGTCATGCAGATCTTTGGACGTGCAGGTCGTCCGCAGTTTGACAAGTACGGTGAGGGCACCATCATCACCACCCACGACAAACTGAGCCACTACCTGACCCTGCTCACCCAGCAGAACCCCATTGAGAGCCAGTTCCTGGACAGACTGGCCGACAACCTGAACGCTGAGGTCAGTCCTAGAGTGACTTCATAACAGATCTAGTGTGTGTTTTACCAAGACAGAAATCACCTTCGGGGGTTTTTCAGCCCTCATTACATCATATCATTAATTACAACGTGACCTAAAAAATGTAAGTCAAGACAAAATAATGAGTTAAATGTATTAAAAAAGAAGCAATAAAATAAATGTAAGATAGTAGCTGTAGTTTGTTTGTTGATGTGTGATTATATATCATGTCCTATGGAGTTTGTCATTCATAATCTGATAAAGGCTTCATTGTGAGGACATTGTCAGACCTGTTCTGTTTGGATGACAAACACATGGATTTTTTTCAAATGCAACTCTCTTCCCACTGTTCAGTGCCACGAACAGATTCATCTCAAGAAAGTCTTCAGTCTGACCAGTGTGATGGTCCAAAGCATGCTGTAGAATTAAATAGTCTCACAGTTAGGAAGAGTAGAAGAAAATAAAAAGTTTGTGTTGAGACTGCAGTATCTGGAGTGTCCACTAGATGGAGACAGAGACTGATGTGTTCCTCTCTCCTGACTCAGATCGCTCTGGGGACCGTCACCAATGTGGAGGAGGCTGTGAAGTGGCTCAGCTACACCTACCTGTTCGTCCGCATGAGGGCCAACCCACTGGCATACGGCATCAACCACAAGGCCTATCAGGTCAGGGGTTCTATGTGTCTGTCTGTCTGTCTGTCTGTCTGTCTCTCTGTCTCTCTGTCTGTCTATCTGTCTGTCTATCTGTATATCTGTCTGTCTCTCTGTCTATCTGTCTGTCTGTCTGTCTGTCTGTCTGTCTGTCTGTCTCTCTCAGTCCGTCTGTCCGTCCGTCTCTCTGTCTGTCTGTCTGTCTGTCTCTTTCTGTCCCTCCGTCCGTCCGTCTGTCTGTCTGTCTCTCTCTCTGTCCGTCTGTCCGTCCGTCTATCTGTCTCTTTCTGTCCGTCCGTCCCTTTCTGTCCGTCCGTCTGTCTGTCTGTCTCTCTGTCTGTCTCTCTGTCTCTCTGTCTGTCTCTCTGTCTCTCTGTCTACCTGTCTGTCTCTCTGTCTGTCTCTCTGTCTATCTGTCTGTCTGTCTGTCTCTTTCTGTCCCTCCGTCCGTCCGTCTGTCTGTCTGTCTCTCTCTCTGTCCGTCTGTCCGTCCGTCTCTCTGTCTATCTGTCTCTTTCTGTCCGTCCGTCCCTTTCTGTCCGTCCGTCTGTGTGTCTGTCTCTCTGTCTGTCTCTCTGTCTCTCTGTCTGTCTGTCTGACTCTCTGTCTACCTGTCTGTCTCTCTGTCTGTCTCTCTGTCTATCTGTCTGTCTCTCTGTCTCTCTGTCTCTCTGTCTGTCTGTCGGTCTCTCTCTGTCCGTCCGTCTCTCTGTCTGTCTGTCTCTTTCTGTCCGTCCGTCCGTCTGTCTGTCTGTCTCTCTCTCTGTCCGTCTGTCCATCCGTCTCTCTGTCTGTCTATCTGTCTCTTTCTGTCCGTCCGTCCCTTTCTGTCCGTCCGTCTGTCTGTCTCTCTGTCTGCCTCTTTCTGTCCGTCCGTCTGTCTGTCTGTCTGTCTGTCTGTCTGTCCGTCTGTCCAACAGGGGAGATTCAGCTCTTCACTCTTGTCTTTTTGAAATGAACAAATGCACAAACAGGACCTATAGACAGGCAAAAATACAGAGATGGCAGAGCGAAGGGCCTGCCAATGGGAGCAGTTGAGGGCCTTGCTCAAGGACATCTCAGCAGTGCCCAGCAAATGAATTGGCACCTCTCCAGCTACCAGTTCACATGCTGTATATTGATCTTATCTGGGCTTGAACTGGCACCTTCAGTTTCAAAGCCTAGTCCCTACAAACAGAGCTACTATTCACCTGTCTACTGTATACCTGGTCTAATACCAATGGACTCATTTATAGAAACCAATAGCATTTTAAAAGGTTAAAAGAACAAGGAGGCAACAAATATTCTGATGATCCCATTTTTTTATTCTTAAGTACATTTTTCTCTCCTGAATTCATGAACAGGTAAAACAACATTTTTGCCGGTATTATATTTTTTTTGGGGTTCATTTTGTTCTCATTAGTGGAAAGAAAGACCTAGCTAGCTATAACTTTTTTATAACTTCTTTTTTTATATGTTTGGTGAAAGATCAACAATCAACATCAGGATTTTTGACGGTCACTGCAGTTATGTAAAATTGTTATCCAATTTCAATCTAATATCACGCTTAACTTAATTGTGACCATTACTGCCACTCGTGTTTTAATATTTCAAAGGTTCTAATTGTATTATTTGAAGTTATTTCTGCTTGAAAAAATACAGTTTTTCTATCGGTGTAATTAAAAACAGTAATTGCATAAACAAAAGGTTTAAGTGTAGCCTTACAAAGAGAAGAGAAACCAATATGCAACACGGACTTAACATATCTTAAAATAACGGTGTGTTCACATGTTTCAGATGGACCCCTCCCTGATGCTGTACAGGAAGGAGCTGGTGGTGGAGGCCGGCAGGAAGCTGGACAAGGCCCGCATGATCCGCTTCGAGGAGCGCACCGGGTACTATGCCTCCACCGACATGGGCAGGACCGCCAGCCACTTCTACATCAGATACAACACCATCGAGGTACACTCACTGCTCCATCACATACTACACCATCAGATACTACACTCACTGCTACATTACATTACATTACATGTTACTTGTTAGACGCTTTTATCCAAAGCGACTTCCATACTCAATACTGTGGGCAATCCCCACAGGAGCAATTTGGGGTTAAGTGTCTTGCCCAGGGACACAACGACACGCTGACTGCAGTGGGACTCGTTTTCATCAATCGAACTTGCATCACTGTGCCAGACATAATGACATGTCCTAATTAAAACTCTATTAACTTGGTATATATGTTTCCCCCTCCTCTGAAGACCTTCAATGAAATGTTCAACTCTCAGAGGACAGAAGCAGACATCTTCAGCATCGTGTCCAAGGCTGAGGAGTTTGACCAGCTGAAGGTGAGAGGTCATCAGCTTAAGTCAGAGCTTCAGTCAGAACTTCAGTCAGAGCTTCAGCCAGAGCTTCAGTCAGAGCTTCAGTCAGTCTTCAGCCAGACCGTCAGCCAGAGCTTCACGGTACTTCCACATGGCAGCGTCACGTTGAAGCTTGCCGGTGGGCGAGCTTCAACGGCCGGTGTCGTGTGGATGTACCATCGCGTGCTTCAACGGAGACGCTTCCCATTCACTTTGAATGGGGTGACATCACGCTTTGCCGAACTGCATTGTGGTTCCGTCACGTCGCTTTTGCCTCTGTTGCTTGCTTCGAAAGTTGAGAAAAGTTCAACTTTTCAAGCTTCGACGGAAGTGCCAGCCAATCAAATCTTTTGCCAGTACAAGCACTAGCCAATCAAACCGTGTGCTTGTGTGTCCGGGGCGGGAGATTAATGTGATTGGTTGTTTGTCCACGCCAGACACGCCCACCGGCGAGCTTCAACGTACCATTAGTCAGTCAGAGCTTCAGTCAGAGCTTCAGTCAGAGCTTCAGTCAGAGCTTCAGTCAGTCAGAGCTTCAGTCAGAGTTTCAGTCAGTCAGAGATTCAGTCAGAGATTCAGTCAGAGCTTCAGTCAGAGCTTCAGTCCGAGCTTCAGTCAGTCAGAGCTTCAGTCAGTCAGAGCTTCAGTCAGTCAGAGCTTCAGTCAGAGCTTCAGTCAGGCAGAGCTTCAGTCAGTCAGAGCTTCATTCAGGCTCTGAGGTCTCTACAGCATATCTCATCCGTAGTCCTGGTTCTGATCCAAAGTATTGTGTGTGTGTGTGTGTGTGTGTGTGTGTGTGTGTGTGTGTGTGTGTGTGTGTGTGTGTGTGTGTGTGTGTGTGTGTGTGTGTGTGTGTGTGTGTGTGTGTGTGTGTGTGTGTGTGTGTGTGTGTGTGTGTGTGTGTGTGTGTGTGTGTGTGTGTGTGTGTGTGTGTGTGTGTGTGTGTTGCAGGTGCGTGACGAGGAGCTGGAAGAGCTGGACCAGCTGCTGAGTAACTACTGTGAGCTGCCGGCTGCGGGGGGGGTGGAGAACGGCTACGGGAAGATCAACGTGCTGCTGCAGACCTACATCAGCCGGGGGGAGGTGGACAGCTTCTCCCTCATCTCTGACCTGGGCTACGTGGCTCAGGTGAGGGACAGCACACACACACTTCAATATATCAGATATTTCATAATAATAATATAATGTTTTAGTGTATGTTATTTAAAACATTAACCTGGTTAAACAAAGATTTAATAATTCCTATAAATATATATTTATACTATAACATAAACTAATAAATATATTAAAACATTTTTTAAGCCATGCTTTCACTTTGAACTTAAAGGTCCCCTATTATACTGTTTTTCATCAATATATTATAGGTCTTAGATATATACAAAACATGTCTCTGAAGTGTTTGGCTCAAAACATCAAACAGATCACTGCAGCATCCCATAATCCCCTCTGTTTCAGCCCTGTTTCCAAAGTTCTGATTCTCTGTCTGTTACTTTAGATGAAAATAAGGAGCCACTCCCCACGCCCCTCTGAGAGATATTTGGTTAAAAAGAACACAATGGTGCTCTAGGAGGAGACTCAGGTGATAAGGTGATTTAAACCTTGGTTGGTGATTGGCTAATTGTTACACAAGCCAAAAAATCGTGATGACATCATAAAGTAGCCAAAATCTGATCAGCTCATTTTCAGATAGGTTTTTATAGAAATGGATCAGGACAAAAAGAGAGAGAATCTTTGTTCCTGAAACTTTCAGAGTCTCTTTACACAGAGGGGACAAATGTTTATGTAGAAGAGACATGAAAAAGTGTATTTTGCACAATAGGTCCCCTTTAAGGGTAATTAAGTTTGGTGTAGGAATACCTGAATCTCAATAATGTTTGCAAAGAAATTAATTAGTCAAAAATAATCTGTGAAGCCTCTGTAAGTTTTATTTATTTATCAAATCTGACACAGGATGTTTTAAAGTTTGTGGTTTCATTGGGTGTATATTTCTTCTTGTTTAATTCCTATCCTGTTAAGCCCTTTTTTTTTTTTTCACGACACTGTGTCTCAGGGCATCTTAATATTTAAGAACCTATTAATGTGTTGTACCAGATTAACGGGAAGAATCTCAGCTAACTGACGATACAAACCATTTTTACCAAAACAAAACACAAGTCTCATAGACTGAACAAAAATATAAATGCAACACTTTTGTTTTTGCTCCCATCTTTCATGAGATAAACTCAAAAATCTAAAAAAAATTCTATATACACAAAATAACCATTTCTCTTCGAAAACCAGTCAGTTTAACCCTAACCCTAACCCTAACATGTCTAACCATTTGCCTCACGCAGTGCAACACATCTCCTTCGCATAGAGTTGATCAGGTTGTTGATTGTGGCCTGTGGAATGTTGGTCCACTCCTCTTCAATGGCTGTGCGAAGTTGCTGGATATTGGCAGGAACTGGAACACGCGGCCGTATACGCAGATCCAGAGCATCCCAAACATGGTCAATGGGTGACATGTTAGCGTTAGGGTTAGGGTTAAACTGACTGGTTTTCGGACCCCCCCAGACCCCCCCAATAAAGCAAAACTGCACGTTTCAGAGTGGCCTTTTATTGTGGCCAGCCTAAGGCACACCTGTGCAATAATCATGCTGTCTAATCAGCATCTTGATATGCCACACCTGTGAGGTGGGATGGATTATCTCGGCAAAGGAGAAGTGCTCACTATCACACATTTTTTCAGATTTTTGAACAATATTTGAGAGAAATGGTTATTTTGTGTATTTAGAAAATGTTTCAGATCTTTGAGTTCATCTCATGAAAAATGGGAGCAAAAACATTTATATTTTTGTTCAGTGTAAGAAGCATCTAAATTAGGGGTTCTCAAACTTTTTGTTTATGCGGACCACTATTTATTATCAAGGATTTTCGCGGACCACCTCATATACCGTAAAAATAAGTACATATATAAACTTAGTGTTAAAACGGCGGGATTTTTTTATAGTTAATTATAGACAATCCAAAGAAAATTGAAGCCTATCTGATACTTTTGTGACCGGTGTCTATCTGCGTTGTGTATGTTTCTCAAAGAGGACGACGGACGGTATTTTAATTAGGTCATCCCAAACAATGCCACAAGTGCGCACGCGCGCAGTGCACTCACAAAACGGGCAGACAGGTCTACAAAAAACTACCGCTATGCTTAGTCCTACTTTAGTTACTGTACTGCAAAAAGCAGACGGTGCTGCGCTCAACACAAACAGACTCAAAACCATGGACACACAGGCATATAAGTAACATAAACAATGTATAGGCCTAAGTTGCATAAAGGCTTGAGCAACAGTATTGCAACCAAACAGACAGCGCTGCTTCTCTCTCTCTCTCTATCTCCACTTTCAAAATCTATTTAAATCTAAAAAAATCCCAAAGTTGTCCTGAAATTCACTTATTAAATAAACAAAACGAAAAATATAGCCTACTCAGGGGTGGATATAGAAAAATATTCATGGGGTGGCAAGAGGGTGGCAGGAGATTTTGAGGGGTGGCATCCCCTGGCAGAAGTATATGCTGATTTAATCGCAGTCATATCAATCAATGTTAACTTGGAAAGCCAAAATATTGACATTTTAACTCAATAATATAGGTGACATTATTGTGTCACATCAGTAAAGCCTTAAATAGAAATATATAAGATGGCAGACATAGGCCTAATTGAATGCATTTTAACTGAACAATAACTGAATTAGTTTGTTTCACTCTTGGAACAGGGGTACCAAATCTATGCAGACTGCTGCAATAAGTACATTAATTAACTGTCTAATCGATGTTTGTCTGAATCAATATGATAATATTAACAATCATATTATTCCTATCAGCTGTCAATCACTGTTATGATGCAGCGATTACCATCTGTTCAGCAAAACGCCTCACAAACTGATCGAGATCCAAAGCTTTATTGTGTTTTGATTCAATGCTGACTACAGCCAAACTTGACAGTCTCTTCTCTCTCATTGTAGACTTCAAATACCTCGTTCCTTCCGTGTACAGTACTTGGGTCCGGATGCTTCTCGTTTTGCGCTGTCCAGTTCAAATGAAATCGCCGCAATCATATTTCCACGCTCGCGCCAGGGCCGGGGGAGGGGTTACAAGGCTTTTGTCTTGTGGTGCATTCACTTGCACTCGGACATTAGAGATTTTCTCTCATAAATGTCTGATGAGCCCAACGACCACTACCCCAGTGCCTGATATCATTAGAAAGCTAGGAATCGCCTCTTTCCAACAGTGTATACAACTCAAAATGTGTCTTCGGGTCAATGCGACTGATTTCGATAGAGAAAGTCACATATGAGGTGATCCCCGAAAATCCTTGATAGTAAAAAGTGGATTTTATTTAGCTTTTTTCCACAGACCACCTGCAGTTCCCTCTACCCTCTGTCCAGGGGTGTCCGCGGACCACAATTTGAGAACCACTGATCTAAATGACCCCTGAGCGAAAAATGCTAACGCACTTTGGTAAAGATACCCTTATTACTTATCGTAGCTGCACATACAAGATATCAGATTAAAGCTGAGGTTTGACAGATCATTCAGGTATATATATCATCACTGAGTGATCCGAACTCGCGACAGGGGAAGCAAACACAGACATCACAACACGTACCGTTACGTAGCTTTTACGGGAGAAATTGTTCAATGGCATTAAAACGAGAAAAAACGCGGCTGAATCGGTTAATTCATAGGTTGATTATGTTTCTGTGGAATAATTTTTTTGATTTTATAATCCAGAATTCCATTTGTATCTAAAAATCAGTAAAAGTTAGCTGCTAATGGTAGCCACCAGTTATCGTAGCTTCCGGTTTTGGCTATGCGTCAGTCTCATACACACACATTACCAAATAAGGAGTATGTGGGAGTTCCCCTCGATTCCATTGGCTCTGACGGTTAGAAAGAGATGTCAATCAGCAAAATCGAGCAAGGGGGGCCAGAGATAGGTCAAATCCACCCAAATGACTCCATAAGTGTTTTTTTTTTGTGCTAAATCTCTAAAAAGGTCAAATTTAACTTGTTTTGCATCAATCTTGATACAGGGTACTTATTATATGTTGTAGTTTGGATTCCTAAAGCTTTTTGTCTACCATTCCATCATTCAAGGGTGGTTTTCACTATAAGTAAAAAAATTGTTTTGGACAGACACAATCATTTAATTTTTTTTACTGTGTTCAATCTGAATTTACTTTAAAATAAAAACATCTATATTGATTCTGACACTTCCACATCCAACTCAAGGGTGTAACCTTGCTTTGAGAAAAAAGATTATTAATTTAACCCTTTTAGAAGGGAAG